>NW_009912411.1:5492-22365 GCF_000696875.1 Nestor notabilis
CCCTACCTAGTTTCTTGAGAAAACTCTTTTCCCTCATTCTCATGAACTGCTTGATAACTTCTCAGTTGCTTTGTGTGTTCTCTGTCGTAAGTGTGGGGTTTGTGTTCTTGGAGAATACTCCAGCTCACCAACAAACCAAGAAGCTGGTTGGACTTTTCCAGGAGTGCTTTATTCTTCAGCCTCTTGGTATATGAGATAGATAGAATTTATGGATGCTGTTAAAGGTTTGAGTCTGCTCTGCATCAAGACCACAAATTTATCTTTGAATCAAAGTTTTCCCTGTGGAAACAGGCTGTTTTCTATGGATTTTATTTAAATACCGAAATGGTACTCTTACACTCATTTTTCATCTTAGTAAGTTGTCCTAAGGCAAGTTCAGTGTTGGTTTTTAATAAGAACATTCTAACTACAAGACATTTTATGACACTCCTCTATATAATCCAACAGTAACCAGATGTAACTTGGGCATTTTGAGGGGCGGGGGGGTTGTTGGATGTGTGTTTGTTTAGCTTGAGCATGTTATGTTTAACATGTGCATCTTTTCCTTCTTTAAAATGGTGTTTATTTGTAGTCTCTGTGAAAGGGTGACTCGATCAGCAGTTTGGAATACCTGCATGAGCTTTTGATTCAAAATGGTCTTAAAAGATTTTTATGGGCAGAACTGTAATTCATATATTGAAGTAAAGTTACTGTTTGTTGCGTCCAGGGTTAGACTGAACTGTCTTAAATGATTAGTTAACTTCTTACGATGTGCAAGGCTGAAGAAGCTGAAGTTTTCAGCAGTAAAACAGTAAATTCCATTATTTTTCAGGTTGATGCATGAGAATTTAATGTCTTTGCCAGATAGGAATGCAGTATCTGCTTTTTGGAGGCTGTCCTGTTTCAGCAACTTCTGTTTGTAATGTGAAGTTAGGGCAGAGGTTTCAGAGTTATTCTGCATGTGTACTTCATTCACCCACTGTATCCTCACAGACAGGCTTGGGGGTCACTAAACTGCCTCTTCTGTGCTTAGTTCCTTCACAATCCATCCTTTCCAGCTCTTGCTGTAGCAGAATCCAAACCCTACACACCAGGCTGAAGTCCTGCTGTGCTTAGTGCTGTATGTTTTGCCTTGTTACAGATGAACTGAGGTGCAGCAATGTTCATTACCTGACAGCAAATAGCAAGTCTGTAGTTAAAAACAGGGATCAAGTATGTATTTCTCCAGTCACTGTAACATTAGGCTGAGTTTCTGTAGTTCAGTAACTCCTAATAGAATATGCTTATAAGATAGAAGTGAAGTCAGTAATGTCCTGTGGAACTCCTTCAGTTTCTCTGCAGTGACGCATTGACTGAAAGTATATCCAAGTGCAACCCTTTTATTCTTTCAGATCTACCAGATAAAGTCGTTGGGGTTTTTTTATATTATTTTGGCTAATATCTGTATTCTTAAACAAATAACCGAATGTCCCCAAAAATGTGGGAGGTGGGGGCCCAGAGCGCAAACATCTATTTCTAGATTTGGGTGACAAGACATTGAATAAGTTAACATTTGTCTTGCTATTAAATCTTTGAAAGCCAGGTTAATGTTTACTGGAAGAGAAGAAAGCTACTGAAAGGCTCTTGGTGAGCCACAGGGGTCTGCAGTGCTCTTTAGGAAGCTGATTTGCCTGTTCTAGTATGTTTTCTGTGATGCTTATGACAGTACCATAAGGCAAAAATAATTTTCTAGTTTAGCCACAGTGACAAGTGACTCTTTATTAATGAGATTTATCCTCATCTAATTCTTCTCGCTTCCTCTGCCTTGTTTTTGTTGTATTCCAACATGCAGAGGTTGCTGGTTGTGTTGGAAAGTTCCTGCTATAGGAGGTTCTGCTATAAGAACACCCATAAATCATCTGGTTCTTTGGCAGTGTCTTTGTCACATGAGATGTCCCTGATAAACTGTGGGAGTTCATGAATGGCAGTGCAAATAATTCCATAGTAGGTAATGTTTGTTCTAGCCCATGTTAGGCATGAGGAGCCTTGAACTAAACCCTGTCTGTTGTAAAAGTTAAACGTGCTTCACCTATTCTGAGACTCCTTATAACAGAGGTGATACAGAACAGTTCTGTAGTAACGTTGAGTGGATGATGAGAGGGCTGGAGGTCCCCTCCTGTGAGGACAGGCTGAGAGAGTTGGACTTGTTCAGCCTGCAGAAGAGAAGGCTCTGGGGAGACCTTAGAGCAGCTTCCCGTGCCTAAAGGGGCCTAAAGAAATCTGGAGAGGGACTTTTTTACAAGGGCATGTAGGGACAGGACAAGGGGAAATGGCTTTAAATCGACAAAGGGGAGATTGAGATTAGATATTAGGAAGTTGTTCTGCCCTGTGAGGGTGCTGAGGTGCTGGCACAGGGTGCCCAGAGAAGTTGTGGCTGGCCCCACCCATGCCAGGGTTTAACAATGGAAAGCAATGAATTTGACAAATACAGGGATAACGGGCTGCCCGTGGCAGGGGGTTGAAACGGGATGAGCGTTAAGGTTCCTTCCAACCTAAACCAGTCTGGGATTCTGAGGCCAAGAAGGCTTTAATTCTGTTACAGCACATGATTTAACTTTGCTGAATGCTCTCAAATGTGTGTGTGTGTGTATAGCCTTTCCCTGTCAGCAGCCAGACACATATGTGATGTACAATTAATCTGTGCACCTGTATTAAATCCAACACACCCTGCAGGCACTGAATCATAGTCCTTGCACAGCTCTGTAGGCACTGAATCATAGTCCTTGGATGGATGAGTCTTACAGCACCACGTGATGGATGCACGTTCTTCCTAGAAGGCATCTATGGTACATGTGCACACGCTTTAGTTTATACCTCTTCCCAAGCTGAAGCTTGCTTCTGGCCTTCTGTTACAGAGTTCATGTCACCCTTTTCTGAATACCATGTTTCTGAAGAGCTTGGGAGTCTCTGCCTTTAATTTAATCGAATGTAAACCTCATATGTGGTGCTGCCTATGCTTTGATTGCCTGATGTGGTAAGGGCCCTGTGGGTTTCTCCTGCAGGAGCAGCCTAAAGCACGCTCCACCTGTAGAGCAACTCTCATCACATGGTTGGAAAGCACTTCACAGATGGAGGCCCTGATCTAAATTTGGAGATTGCAGAAGTCAGGTTCCTTCATTTCAAGTCTGGTTACACTTATTAGTACATTGATCCCTATTATTCTGTTACCCTCAAAATTCGTGGTTCTAGGACTTTGCTTCAATAGCTGCAGGTATGTGCAGTGCTTGTGCTGATGATACTCCTGTTGCCTGTGCTTGTACCCACTTCCAGACTTAATGGTAAGTGGGTGAAGGAGAGGTGCTATTTATGCATGTTTGTTGTTGGAGTTTTACTTCTGTGCAGCAACTTTGTGTCTACTGGAATTACCTTGGGCATTACTCCATGTCAAAATATGAATTTTATGTTGTTATGTGAATTTTATGCCTCTGCTTCACGTGTGTGTGTGGCTTTTGTGGCTTCATTTCTTCCTAACAAACAATACTTCAGAGTCTGTTAGTCGTCAAGTAGGTCTTTCTAGCCTTACAGTAGCAAAAAAGCTTTGCAGTGTGCCAAGTCTCTAATAGAAGTAGGGGGTTTTCTACTTGACTGCTGTTTCAGGGTAAAGTTTGATTTGAAAAGGATGAACTGACTCCCTTGTTGCAGTCTCTAGAACATGTGTGTGACTATTTGAATGTTGGTGTTTGTTATTTCACTTCAGCAGAAAAATATGAGACTTGTTCTTCAATGCTTCCTTTGTTACTCCAAATACAGGGTAACATAGAAAAATCATTGCGCTCCTACTTTGAGGTTGTAACATGCACATTAAACGTAGGAAAAAATGATGGCATCTGCAAATGCACTTTGAACAAAGATCTTGTGCTCTCTCAATACAGAGGATGTGGGAGTGTGAGAATGGCTTAAAATTAATCAGATTTCCTGTGTAGAAATAGGAGTCCAGTTGCCTTTAATGTCTCTCTTTAACGTGGGAAGCGGATGTAAGAGCTCAGGTAGCCTGCAGACAACCTTCTGAGGGTGAGATTTCTACTCAAGGTCTCAAACATAAGCTCTGCAGTATCTTTTTCTATTTTAAAGTAAATATTGGATCCTAAAAAGATCATTCAGACTGTTTAAGAGCTTAAACTATTTACACGTCAGATAGAGCAAGTTAGGCACTGTAAACATGGGTAAGAGCTGGAAGCTATGCCTGTATCTCTGTGGACTAGATAAGAAGCTTGTCTAAATCTAGCTGATTAGGAAATGGGGAAAAAAAAGGATATATTGACCAACTGTCTGCATCCAGAGCTTCACAGTATCTCCCCCCCACACACTCTTCAGAGTTTTTAAATGACAGGCTCTTTGGCGTAGTAACCTACTGATTGTAGCATACTGGAAACCTAATCTAACCTCTGAGGAGTCTTGAATTCAGCATCTACTTGTGAGCCAGGCTGGTGCCTCACTCGGCTGAAGCTGGGACACTTCATGACTAGAGGCTTAAGGGGTGGATCCAGGAAAGACTAAACACAGCAGAACCTGGTGAGAAGGAATTTTTATGGAGCGGGTAAGTCTTTGGGTTTAGTCTTCGCTTACAGTAGATCTTTGTCCAGTGGAAATCTTAAGCTGTCCTTGGACCTGGGATATGAAACTTCTATCCTCTCGCAACAGGCCTTCACTTACTGAAGAGTTCATGGCCTCAAGCTGTGCCAGGGGAGGCTTAAATTGGATATTAGGAAAAATCTCTTCACAGAGAGTGTGATTAGGTATTGGAACAGGCTGCCCAGGGAAGTGGTGGAATCATCGTGCCTGGAAGTGTTCAGAAACCGTGTAGATGAGGTCCTCAGTGGTAAGGTTTAGTGGTGGCCTTGACAGTCCTGGGGTAATGGTTGGACTTGATGATTTTAAAGGTCTTGTTCAACCTATTTGATTTCCCTGTAGATTGCTCGTAACTTCAACAGCTAAAGTAGCCTATTTAAAGGAAGTCCTGTTGCTCTGCTGGTTCTAGTCACACAGGGACCTACTTTTGTTGTGCCTTTATAGAGAGCAGAAAAATTTAGGACAGGTCTGATGTTCATTCCATGGTTAATTCCTCGTTTGTGCAGTGTAACTCAATCTCTTGGTCAGGTGTGGCATCTGTACTTTGGAATGTGAAGAAATCTTCCAAGCTGTGCCTGTTTGTCTGTATGGCTCAAAGTCAAGGTGTACACATCAGTAACTTGCTCTTGACATCTGATTGTCAGAATTATCAGAGCTTTTGCAAGGATTGTGCATTTCTGACCAGCTTTTTGGAAGTTACGTGATCTGGATGTAATTGTCCTCCTCCTTTGTGTTGTATCAAGAACATCCCCTTACCAGGAGTAGGAAAAGATGACGCTTATTTCAGTGTGTAACTGAATGTACCTGCCCTTTTCACCCTGCAGTGGAAACCTGTTCCATACCTAATCTGGAGAACATCATGTGTGTCCTGCCTTTTCATCTCTGAGTTGAGTCACTCTGAGGAGTTGAGTTGCTCTCTAAGGAGAAGCCCCATTTTAAAGGGGAACTGAAGAAAATACTGGTTATATTTTCTCAAGTCATGCCTAAAGTATATTCTCAACTGCCAGTAGTTAAACAGTCAATATTCAGTCAGCATTCAAATGATTTGCATCTTCATGGCAAGCTCTCCTGGATCTGAAGCACACACTATTCCCAATTGTAGTTAATTAATAATTGTAAAAAGCTGAAAAGAGTCATCATCTTCTAAGATTCAGTCCTTCTGTAAGACTTAGAGTTATGTTGAAAACTTGTGTTTTTAAGGGAAGTTGCTAAACCATGCAACCCTACTGAGCAAAAAATACCACATCCAGCATTTGTAAGCTGAGATACGGCACAACAGGAGAACGTGTTCACAGTTGGAAATCCTTTCTAGAACTTTGGAACAATTAATAGAGGAAAAGCTGGTCAGGGTTGGGTAAATTACACTTCAGTTACTGCATGGTGTTGGACTGCTAATACTTTAGAAACCTGTGCCAAATGTTTGCTGTGGGGACAAGGGAAGGCTATGTGTTTGTCTTCTCCATCTTTGTCTTTGTAACTCTTAATTAACTGGACAGTCTTCATTTACACACAGAATTAGCTTCTAGTACATGAATCTGGTTTGATGTTCAACTCTGTAAGGGGCATCATATTTAAATCCTGTAACTGATGTTGTTCTGGTGAACGAAGAAAAGTAATAATCTGATGTTGAAAATGTTCATTTATCACTATTGTGATCATAAACCATCAGTTTCATTTCTATCCTGATAATAAAGGAATAAGAACTTACTTTTTCAGCTGTGTAGAAGTCAACTACTGGGGGTTTTTCAATGGCTCTGACCACCAATTCCCCAAATCGCAGGAGAATTTCCTCTTTCAACTGAAAATTCAAGTTCTGGCAGTGTATGTTTGTAAGGGGACAAAAAAGTCTGTGTCATTTTAGTGAGGGGTAAAATTCTCACATTTGTTTGCCATGGAGCTGTCTGAATTCTGGTGTTTATATATGTGTTTTGTAGGACACTGGATGTGTTGCTTTCTGCCTCTTTTCATAGCTGCCTTAGTATGACAAGTAGCCTGTCAAAAGCTCTGCAGGGATTACTTTGACTGTGCAGTTTGTGTGCTGTCTTAGGTCTGGCAACAGAATTCTTTATAAGCTACCATAAGCCTCCTGACAGTTATCTTTATGGGTCTTTATGATTTATTTTCTTCACTCATTTTGTATACTCTGCTTTTCAGCTACATCTCAACCTCTTGGTGGGCTGTTGTAGCTAGAAGTCTTGTCAGAAGTGTTGGGGGGGGCTACTCGCTGTTGCTGTTTCTTCTGTACTTTCTGTGGTTTGGCCTAGGCAAAGTTGAGTACAGGTGAAGATGATGAATGTGTAAGGTGGTTTTAAATGTGGTTCATATCTTTGGGTATACAGGCTAGGTGGAGTTGCTCCTAAATGTACCTGAGACAAACCTTCTGAGTTGAAATAACCTGTATATTAAGTTGTGAATTCTACATTTCCCTGGGCTTTTGAAGATGCTGTGTAAGTTACCAGAAGAAATGAAGTGATATCCTCAGGACACCCCAGATGGTCACCTTGGGAAACGAGTGTCCAACTGGAGCAAGGCAGAGAACTGGTGTGTGCAGGATTTCAGGAAGGGCTTTGACCTGTGTTTCCCTCTGCACCTCAGCCCTGAGCCATCCCTATTACCTGCTTTTGCCTGCTTGTGAAGACTTAGAGCCAGCTCTGACACAGGGCCTTACCTGGGCTGTGTGGGGCAGTGTCGCTTTAGTGGTGGCAAAGGCTGGAAAATTAAGATAACCTGAAGCCCTTGCTCTAGAAACTGCCTTATCTGCCAATAAGTAGTTGTTTGGCCCCAGTATTTCAGCGAACTGCCTTGCAGGGAGTACTCTGGGTCTCTCAATAAACCTATTAACCCCTGTGTTCCTGGCTTTACCCTTCTCTCCTGAGAACGTAGCCATTACTGGGTTTCTCAGCAGGGTTCTTCCTTGTAGCTCGAATGAGTTCACAGCTTGGAGGCTTGGGAAGCAGTGGCTATGATTCTGCCTGTTGGAACATGTACAGCAGAGAAAACAAACACCGTGCGATTCACAGAAGGTTCTTTGCATCCTCATGGTTAATAGTTTTCTTGAGCATGAATTTTGTGTGGAGAAGGAGATTTAATCAGACGCTGTACTTCAGAGTTTAATTCCACCTTCCCCTTAAGTGACAAAACTAATGAAGTAAGGGATGGCTGCTTAAATGACTAGGTGAAGACTCCCTCATTTACCAGGAACAAGTAAGTTTATTGTCTGCTTCCTTCTTTGAAACTCATAAATCTACAAAGCTCTGCCAACAGTGTGTGGAGGGCAAGCAAGGAGAGCTCCTGAGAATGAGCTTACTCTTTTATTGTTCACCTGCTATTCTCATTAGCCTGTCAAAGAAACAGTGTTAATTTACTCCACAAAGGCCTATTGAAGTGAAGAAAATTAACTTAGGAACAAATACTGACTGAAAACTAAGCTGGCAGCTGACTTGGTTTTTCTCAGCTGTGTTATTTGTACTATAGGTTACAGTTTTGGGGGTCTGTTATTTAAAAGGAAAAAAAGCTTTCTTGACAGGTTTTATGGAGCGAACCAGGTTAATTTAGATCATGCACAAGGAATTGTTGCCTTGATCTGGAGGGATCTTCCAGAGGGACCATGTCTGCAGCTTTGTGTGTGCCCCCACTTCAACACACCGTCCTGTCCACATACGGTGCTGCTGGTGGTTCCTGGCCAGCGCACCCATGCAGCAGCCCCTTTCCTCTCCGGTACCTCCTGTCGCACCAGACTTTATTCTTTGCCCAGCACTGTCAGATTGCGTAGTTCTTTTCTGTGTGTGGATGTCTCCAGTCCACTGTACCTGCTGCTGTTCTGCCAGATTGGCTTTTCCTATCCAGAATGGCCACGCAGGTGAAGCTGTTGGCACTTGCTTCTCACCTGAAGGCCAGTCTGCAGGAATGGGTTGTCAGGGAGGAACCACAGCACGGGAGATGGAGCAATGCAGAGCAGTGTGGGACTGCAGCGGCACAAAGGGTCTCCAGCAGCCTCAGGTCCTGCTTTCAGTGGAACAAAATCCTGCATTTCACATAGCTATGAGGAAGTGTAAACTTTCGAATTTGGCAACATCATGATGTGTGTGTTGGTTCAGTGGAAACATAACAGAGTTTTTCTGTTTAATGAAATGATCAGTCATGCTTGAAAAAAATAACATCTATTCTCTGGTGCCGGATAAGAAGCTTCTCGTGTAGCAGGGCAGAAGGAAGTGTTTTTGTTGAGTGTGTTGAAGGAAATTGCACATGTTGCAGTTGCATAAATGGTGACTGGGCGAGCAGCACTTTCAAATCCTGTCACCAGGCGCTGCTGCTCTGCTCAGGGACTTCCTGAGCACCGTGTGGGTCTGAGACCTCGCAGCTTCTGTTCACAAGTTTTCAGCTGAATTATTGACTGTATACAGTTGCTTGGCAAGAGGACCAGGGGTGAAAGGGACTGAAATAAGGTCGTGGAGCAATTGTTAAAACAAAGCCTATGCTTTAACAAAGTGAATAGGATGTCTTTTGGATGCTTTTTAGATTTCCCTTTCTACAAAAGTAGTAGTGCTTCATACAACATTTGCTGGAAAAAAACCCAAAACACTGATTTGCCAGGCACCTGCTTAGCTTGGATGCTGCCTTGACACAGATTGGCAAAAGACATCATTGATTAACATAGCTGTCCTTTTGGTTTTGCTTTTGAACTGTCTGGTGCAACCATGTGCTTCAGTGTAGCTGTGAATAGCATCCCTTGATTTTATTTGTCAATTCAGTTTTGCATAGCAACTCCAAGTCCTTTCCTCCTCCTCTTCTCTTAGCTGGGCTGTTCAGGTCACAAGATTTTCTTTGTAGAGAGAGGAAAACAGAATGGGTGGTTTCTCTTGATAGTTTTCACTGTGACTAAAATCATTCCCCAGCCTTGTTACTGCAGAGCTCTTCCCCTTCCCTCTACCTTTTCCAAGCTGGGACAAATCAGGAATACTAAGGCTTTTGTGATGAGGATTATCTGATGTAAGAGGAGCTGCTGATAGCTGATTAAATACAAATAAACACTGGATATTTTGTGCCTCTTCAGCTGGATCTGCAATGACATGACAGAGATTTTATGTTTCTAAACCAAGTTTATGCTAAAACCAGATGTGTTGCAGAATGTGCTTGACTTTGCTGTAGAAGCAGACAAAGAATTGTAGTACAAAATGAGAAAATGACTCTTCAAAAGAAACCTTGAGATGTGACATACAGGGTGGAGTCTGGTACCCAGAGCAATAGCTGAAGTAGGAGCAACAGTGGTTTTACTGGAGACAGGTTAAGTGACAACACCAAAGTATTTGTAATAGCTGAAATTCCTGAATCAGAAGCAGCCTACAAACCAGATGGAAAAGGCTTATGAACCTTTCCCCACAACAGAAAGGTGCCAGTTTTGGCCAGTTCATTATCCACTTACTGTACTAAAAAAGGTAGACTGCTCACTGTATAAACCTACTCCAGATGAACTTAAACACCCTCTGAATGCTTGTGGTAGATCTCAGTGCTGCATTTCCTTAGGCAATGCTGTTCTGTCTGACCATATAATTTTCTAACCTGAATTTTGAAGCAGAAAATCTCAGAAATCCTGGAGTAAGCTCAGAAGAGTAAAATGTGCCATTGGCCAGGTTTGTCTTTAACTGATGAGAGCTGTAGCAATGAAGCATTTTCCCCTGTGTGCAATATATGACACTGTAAATAAAACTTGAACCGAGACCTACTTTCTCCTGCTGCAACTCTGTAACTTGGCTCAGTAACGCAGAGATGTAATGCTCTATTTTTCTTGTGCTATAAGTATATGTAACTTGGTAATGCTGCGATGCAATGCTCTATTTCTGATGCTTGTGGTCATGGGGAGCCAATTGCCTTACTGACTCACAGAAGAATATGTAAGAATGTCTCTCTGTTTGCTTGTAATGTCACTTCCATAAAATCAGAAGTGTTTTTGAAATGGGCATGTCTGATTTGCATTCCTAAAGAATTATGTAGGTTCCTTGGCACTGCAGGCTTAACTTTGATTTACCCCTGGCACTGGCTTATGTTATTGAAATACCGTGTATTGTTTATGTTTGATGGGCTTCTTCTGTTTGTTCAGGTTCTGAAGACGAGCTGCTGCACTGAGAATCTGAAGAAGGGAGTTCTCTGTTAAGACTGCAAGAAGATACTACCAACTGGTAAACACTTCCTCAGTCTTTGCTTGTAGAATGTTTCATTGTTTTCCATAATATTTTAGGCCAAGGAGTACAAAGTATTTTGATGTGTTGAAAGCAAGAAGTAGTTAATGCAATTTTTTTCCTGTAATGAGCTGTAGCTTACCAGGCAAAAGGCTCAGTAGCAGTGGATGGCATGTAGGGTATTTAAACTGGAATACCAAGTGCTTCTGCAGTAGGAGAGAGAAGGACTAACCTTTTTTTCTGCAGTGGGATGTTAAACATAGTCTCTTTGCCTTTTTTGCTGAGACTAATACAACGTGTCTGTACCTCTTACTGTATAAAGATTATTTGAAGTGTGATAGTGCAAACACTGACGCTTCAGAGCCTGAAGATAGAGAAAAGAGGAAACTTTAACAAAATATAGCTTAGAAGTTGAACATGGCTAAGCATGCTGATTTGGGTGACCAGGTGCTTTGGAAGAGGCCATTAATATGCTTGTATTATTCTGTGGGTGTTTGCAGCATAATTTTCACTGACAATAATGTATGATAATAAAACTAAGGATGTATCATAATCCACAGGCATTTAAAGTCCTCTGTAGTTCTGTAGTTTGCCTGTAGGTTTAGAATGGTAAAAGGATCATAAGTGAAAAGCTGTGACCTCTTAGTAGCACCTTTTACCAGCCCATAAGCTAAGACATTGAGCAGCTGCCTATTACAAGGCAATCACAAGGAAACATGTGAATTTAGGACATGAGTATGTGTTAACATAGCTAAATCATATGCACACTGATAGTAGGTACCAGATTTACTGCTCACTCCTCAGATACTTAATGTAAGTGAAGTAGCAGTCTTCAGTATGGGAGAAGACATCCCCAAAGCTGTAAATTAAATAAGCATTCAGTTTTCCTGTGTGAGTGCACCTCACTATATACCTTTTGAAGAGCTTGAATCCTACCCTTCTGTTTACTGCTGCCATTTGAGGGACAGGGCTAAGTAAACTCGTGTGAAGAGAAGGTTCTTAGCCTGGAATGGGGTGATGCAGCTGAGTCCAAGGATGAATATGGAAAGCAGCAGCATGCTAAGCCAACAAGGAAACGTTAAGCTTCTATGACCTAAATATTTACAGATGCTTGGTTAATCTTCGCATGCCAGTTAATTTGCCTAAATGTTAGAAGCAGTTGAGGATAACTTTCTGAAGCTGTGTTGTGTAGCTGTTGCTAATAACCAGGCTTCACAGAGAATATTAAAGGACTTTGTTCTGTTACCCTGACAAACCTAGATTAATGACAGGAAAGTTTTGAAGGTTTCTAGTGGTCAATAATGTGCATCTGTCAGCACTGGCATAGTGAAAACAATGTCTGACTTCATGCAGTCTTTTTCTATATAAAGCTGACTTGTATAATACAGGTATTTGTGAGCAATAATTTCAAGAGCTTTGTTGCCTGGCTTTGTAAAATAGTGAGTCCTGAAACTAAACTGTGTATGAGACACCTTTCCAAATGCCCACTTTGAAAGTGCATGGCTCTCAATTTACAGGAGAAAGAACCTGTATCATGTAGTGTGTCACAATTTGAGGTACCTAAGCGCTGTGTTACCAACACAAGTTTTGAACCACATTGTAATTACTTGATAATCATTTTTAGGTTAATCCTTTGGACTATTCTGATCATATATGATGTGAATAAATAGTGCATGTCTGTCACTAAATTTAAGTGCATAGCTTGCTCCATATAGAAAACTGAAAAGCACTTTAGTCTAGCAGTGAGGGTTCCTCTGTCCATTTCCCTACTTCAGCTCCTCTTCCCACCCCATCATCCTCCCCATCTGTCTCTCAGAGAGAATGAAACTGGGTAATTCCAGAAAGTAGCTCTTTGTCTGCAACTGTGGTAAAGTATTTGTCTTAATTCAGTGTTTCCTTTAGGATCAAGAAGCGCTTTGTAGTTCAGGGGTAGTGCTGTGCAAACTTTGATTTCACTGTTTCCTGCGTTAGCTTTGGTCTGGGAAGACATGAGCTGAGAGCTTAGTGTGCTCTGCTGCATTTTAGACCTGAGCCAGGTCTCAGCTCAGGCATTCAACTCTGAAAATATGCTGAAAAGAGAAAGTGACACGGGGACACTGCATCTCTTGGGGCAGACATTGTGTGTCTGGGTCTTGTATGACGGGTGATAAAGACAGAAATACTAAGCCCGCTGGACCTTGGTGTGATGCAGAGTAGCCCAAACAGTTGTACAGGATGTGCATGCCTGTCTCGGAATCATAGAATGGCTTGGATTGGAAAGGACCTTGGCTTGGGTTGGAAAGATCATCTAGTTTCAACCCCCCTGCTATGGGCAGGGACACCTCACACTAGCCCAGGTCACCTAAGGCTCTGTCCAGCCTGGCCTTGAACACTGGCAGGGATGGAGCATTCACCACTTCTCTGGGCAACCTGTTCCAGGTGGTATTTCTCTTGGTTATGATGTTTTGGTATTACCGACACTGTCGGACACGCATTTTAATATTTTCCCTATTTTCCTTGTATCAGCTTTCCTTTTTCATTAAGTTAACTTGTATGGGATTATTTTTGCAGGCTATCACTCATTCAGAAAGGTCTTGATAATTATCTCCTGCTTTGGCATATTATCTTGGATAATTATTCATTCTTATTTTATAGCTTTATCTCTCATGTGCAGCTTGAACTTGTCTGCATGCTTGAAGCTTTAAAATATTTCCATGCAACTTTAGGATTGTTCCTCTGTAATGCTGATGACTGGGAGGTGTTTAGACTGATTAGTAGGTTGTGGAGTCCCTGTTCCAACACAGATATTGCAGTGTTTGTGGATTAACAGGTTTTGCATTTTGGGCTAATTTTAATAAATATGAAAACACCTTCAGTGTTATGTTTGCAAAGTGGAAGCGAATGCATAGCTGTCATTTTCTTACTAATTTTGAGAACTCTTTGTTGTGGCTTGTATAGCTCTTTGTGAGAGTAGCATTTGTCTGGCTGACACATCTTTAAATGATCTGCTTCCTTGTGGAGAAAAGCTTTAAAATCTCTTTGGTAACGATTTCAGGCTTTTAGTGCAAATTCCTTTATGTGTCTTAAAAAGAGCACAAAAAGTTTATTTCTAGTTGTCCCCATACCCGTGTGCCTGCAGAAGGTTAGAAGTAGAGAACTTCATTCAGGAGAGATACTGGGTTGAGGAAGGCCACATTGCACATGTTGTGAGTGGACTTCTGTGGGGCTTTCACTGTCTGGGAAATATATGTAAAGTCAAATGTGCTGCAAGAAATACAAAGGTTCTGTTTTGTTTTGCTCAATGCTAAAGGTTTCCTCTATTAAAGAAGAAAATAAGTGTTTAAGAATGTGGAGCTTTTAATGGGTGCTTCAGGCTGGTTTTCATTTGGGGAAACCTATCTAACCAACATAGAAATGTGATGAAGTTAAAGATGCTTCTGAGCAACTTGAAAAGCTTTCACCGCAGAGCCTACCAGATACCAACAGTATCAATGAGGTTATATGCTGTAAATACATGAAGAAAATTGAATGTCTTTGACAGCTGAAACCACTTGTACTTCCCATCTGTGCCACAAGTTAAAAGCAATCTCCTTTGGTTGAGTTGCTTGAAATATATTGCTGTAGGTTTGCCTATAAATTCTGTTTGCAATTCAGCAGAGCTTCTTGAGTTGATCTGTCATCCATGTGAAAGTGGTTCTCACTATATGGAGGTTAAGTACTTTTTGTGCTTTTGACAGTCACTATATAATATTTTTGTAGGAATTCTGATCATGTTACTGATATTCTACCGGCATGCATTTCTTTTGTATTGATGCTGGTATCTAAGCCCAGAAAGAAGAAGCTGACAGGTTTTGAGGCCAAACTGAGCTGTCTCCTATACATCTGCTATATTTTATCTTAGGGCTTGTTTAATGTGGCTGGCTGTGATAGGATGGGAATAGATTGAGGGGCTAAAAGCTTTTGGGCAATCCTGTGGTTTTTAAAGTCTAATAGTACATAATAGCACTGAGTGTAAATATTCTGCCTGTGCTGACATAATGTGATGTGGTATCTTTTTCTCTCACAAAGGCCATAAAAGTGCTTAAAACCTTGACTGAAGAATGGAGTAATCTGCAAATGATCAGTGTCAGGGGTTTGTTTTTACTATAAGCAAGCAGAATTCAGTGTAGAGCTCTTCCAAACTCTCCTTCCTTTACATGCAGTCCTCCTACTGTAACAGTTAGTAGAATAAATGTAAAAACTGAGGTTTGAATCTGATTTAATGGCTCATTTAGTAAATTCTGTTCTGCCTGAGACTTCAGCTGTGACAATTTGTTTATAAAGGTAAAGCTGCTGGCTTTCCCCAAGAGTAAATAATTGCTCAGGACAACATGAACTGTTTAATTCTGTTTGGCCAATGAGCCTTTAAATCAAAGGCATTCGTTAAAGGGTTGTTTTGACTTTCTGTAAAGTCACTTTTAAACAGACCAGCAAAATATGTAAACTTTTCTCATCAGAAGGACATCTGACCTGAGAAGCTGTGTGTGCTGGGACAGGTGACGGGACTTCACATGACGTTTTATGGGGCCTGTTCTATTAGGTTCATGTCAGATGTTGCTTGTTTCATTTCCTGACTTACAGAAGGACTCTTCAATCTTGTTAAAGGACATTTTTAGGCTTTGTGAGGCTTTTTTATTGTTTGTTTTTGTTTGTTTGTTAGGGTTTGTTTTAACCCTGCAGGGACTTGGACTGTTAACATGTAATCATAGAATCATAGAATAGTTTGGGTTGTAAAGGACCTTAAGATCATGTAGTTCCAACCCCCCTGCCATAAGCAGGGACATCACACACTAAACTATGTCGCCCAAGGCTCTGTCCAGCCTGGCCTTGAACACCTCCAGGGTTGGAGCATTCGCAACTTCCTTGGGCAACATGTTCCAGTGCCTCACCACCCTCACTGTGAAGAACTTCTTCCTTAGATCTAACCTAAAGTTCCCCTGTTGAAGTTTAGAGCCATTACCCGTTGTCCTACCACTACAGTCCCTAATGAAGAGTCCCTCCCCAGTAATCCTGCAAGTTTGGTTATTATTCAGCTTACTGCTTGACCACATAACTGCAGTTCTATTATTTAGAATCATAGAGTACCTCAAGTTGGAGGGATTGAGTTCAACTCCCTGCTCTTCACAGAACTGTCTAAAACTAACCCATATGACTGAGAGCATCATCCAGACACTCCCTGAACTCTGACAAGCTCAGTGCTGTGTTCATGTCCCTGGGGAGCCTGTTCCAGTCACTGGCCACCCTCTCAGTGAAGAACCCTTTCCTGATGTCCTCTCTGAACTTCCCCTCATGCAGCTTGGTTCCTTTTAGCTCATTGTGGAATTAATTTTGGAAATTATTGAGCAGAAATAGTGTGCAGCTGTTGTGACTTGGTATCATTAAGTTACAATACAGGAATTAAGACCTTGTTGTATGGCTTTTGGGTTTGGGGCTTTTCCTGACTGCTGAACAAAGCTGTTGAATACACACAGTGGTCCCTTGGAGCTGGGCCCAGACATCTCTTAGGTTTGTAACCCTGTATTTTATAATGCTACCCAGTAAATGTTTGAGGTCACAGGTTAAAACAGCCTAGTTAAATTCCTCCTTTTCTGGACAGCTGGTGATGGATGCAGTGGTTTTGAATATTCTTGTTTATCATTTTTACTGTCATATGATCACCCTTTTTTGCTTAGTATGAGAAGAATTTCAAACTCTTGTTACTAGAATGTTACTATTCAGCTGATCTGAAAAGCTGCCCCCATCCTTTTTCTTTATTTTTCTATACAATCTAAATTGAAACAGTTATTATAAATCTTTTCATGTATTTGGAGCTCAAGGCACTCCTGGACAAGCTGGAGGCACTTTCAAGAGTCTCTGTGCTACATCACAGTTATTCTGCCTGGAGCAGAGCACCCCTGTCCTCCTCAGCAGAAATTACTGCTTGTCCCAAGGCTCTGTTATGGAGTCACTCTTGCACAGTGTTGTCTCCTTGCTTGTGCGTGAGTTAGGACTAGAGAAGAGCTGCTTAGTGGGGCTTTGGACCTTGGGGTGAGGGAAGGAGTTAAAGTAAGCTGTGTGAGTATCCCCTATAACCCACTCAGCCCTCTATCCTG
>NW_009912411.1:22396-47742 GCF_000696875.1 Nestor notabilis
GCAGGATGCTGTGAGAAGCATGTGGCAAAACTTACTGCTGTTGGTTTCCATAGGAAGGGCTTTTCAGGCTCTTTAAGGGGTAATCTGTGTTCTTTGAAATTTGGAATGAACATATCAATTGCCTCTGAGCAGCAGAGATGCTGTCTGTGATACTTCCACAGCTGTAGCATAGTCAGCTTAGCTCTAACTTCATAGCATCTAAGAATAGTTAGGGTTGGAAAGGACCTTAAGATCATCTAGTTCCAGCCCCCTTGCCATGAACAGGGACACCTTGCACTAAACCATGTCACCCAAGATCTCCATCTGAAAGACTTCATCTTTCAGTTTTACCTGTCAGAGCATGAACTAGGGCTTCAGCTTTCAACTTCTGATACTGATGAGAACCAGTTCATGATTAGAACTCACTAAAACCAGTAAAAAATGTTTTAGGTGCTGAGTTACCCATTTCTCTGGTTGGTTTCCTTTCATAATAGAAGTTCCTCTCTGTTCATGTGACCTAGTATTGACTGGGGGAAAGTGGTTTACACTGAGTGTAGAAATCTACATTGTAAGAGGTAAGGACTCCTCTGTTTAAACATTACCAAAAAGGGTTGTGGGTCTTTGGGTTGCTGAGAGCTGGTAACACTTCTAATAATGTTGAATGGAAAAGCCCTTATGACCTTTTCTTGTCTTGCTCTTTTTTATTACGCAAGTGAGTGAGTGTTGCTGCAAACTTCCTGGGATGGTTTCGTCTCTGTTACGCTGATACTGAGTCACAACTCTCAGTCTTAAACTCTGCCATATTCCTAAGAAATTATATCATTTGTGTAGTTTAGATAAAAAAGCTGTTGATTCACTTGGTTGGTATTCAGGATCACTTCACAGCTGGGTGTTAACAGCATGACATCAAAGGAAGCATCAGCTGCAGAAAAATAGCAATGCTGAGTAGTCATAGGGAAGTTCAACATGGAATAGATGGCAAACAGCAGTACTGTTTGATGTTTAAAGGTATCCAGTACCTCTTCCTAGGTTAAGAATCCTTAAGTACTTCTTTGAGGAGTGAAAACCTGAATGTTAGGGAGTTCTTCAGAATTCTGCTCATGTCATATACCCCATACTAAATCACTTCAGGGTTTAGATTTATGAAGGATCAAGAGAAATACAGGGGATAATGTGCTGCCTGAAATAGCAAGTTTAGTTCGAATCAGTGGCTGTCAGGTGCAGGACTCACTTCAGTGGTTCTTATCATAGAATGGTTTGCAGGCTTTTCCTTCTTTTTTTTTTTTTTTTTGACTCCTTGCACTGAAACAGGAAGTTTTGTAGCCTGGACTAAAATATCACTTCTACCCCCACCCAACCACCACAAACAAAAAAACCCAACAACCCCAAATTAAACAACCCACCAAGTCCCATTTTTGTTTTCCTAAAAGTCCTTATTTGTCTTCTGGATGCCCAACATTTGTGACTGTCGCTTGTTTTGAGAAGTGGAAAAGTTTATTTGGAAATATTTAAACTAACTTTCTGATTTGGCCAAAAAATCCCTTGTGCTTGGTCTTTATCGGGCAGCTTTTGTTTCTATGTAAAGCTATGTCAAGGTGCAAAAGGGAGGGTTATGATAGTTCATTCTACTGTCTTCACTGAGCCAAAGCAATGGTTTATTGTGGACAACATACCTGGAGGTGGACGTTGTCCCCCTCTTGTTAATCTGTAGTGCAGCATCTAAACCTTGAAATACTGTCTTCAGAGCAAACCCGATGGCTCTTCTTGCAACATTCAAGTTGAAGCCAAATCTTCAGACTAAGCTTCAGAAAAATTGGATCAGTGCTTTGTGGACCTTACTTGGAGCATGCAGAGTACTTGGTTGCACTCTTAACTTAGCACAGGGAACTAAGAGTGCTGCTATACATTTGGATGTGTGGTGTGAAGAGCTGTTTGTCAATGTAGCTGTGCAGAATGTGAGTTCTACTGGCATAAATGCATTTTAATATGTGAATAAAGGACAGAAAGCATAACATGTACTGGTGGCAGGTGTCTAATGCAGGTTGAAAACTGCCAAGAACGCTTTCATGTCACATCACCATTTCTATCATTTAATCATAAACCTAAAGCACAGGTTTGAGGGTAGCAAGTAATAGGAGACACTGTGACAGAATTGAGAAATTATGTAGGAATAGAGAAGGCTTAATATACACATGGACATCTAAGATGCATTTCAGCTTCAGAAGGATAAGTGAAAATGAGTGGAGAAGATTTGAGCTGAAGCTTTCTACAGCCAGAAGTCAAAAAGGTGGTTTTATAGCAGGCAACCAGTAGATTTGCTTTCTTACAAAGACCTGATGTCACTTTGCAGTAGCGATAGATGCCTTTGCATAGACTTATCTAATGTTTGATGGCCACACAGATACAGAATAATCTTCTTTTAGAATCAGTGATGTTAATGTTGGAGTTGGCATCCATTTAGCATTGAACCCTGGGGTTCAGCTGCCCTGAAACTTCCTTTGAAACATGATCTTAGCTATGATTTATTTCATTATAACTTAACCATCTGTTGTTGTTACTAAAGTAAAAATCAAGTTTTATTACTGAATGTTTCTTAGTGTCCTTTTTTTATTACCCACAAGATGTGGGATGTATTTGACTTGTGGTTCAGTTTTGGACTGGGCTTGGTTTTTATGTTTTAATTTGTGCTTCTGAGAGCAACCAGGTTTTGGAGTGGTTTCCTCAAGCTTAATTTGAAGCCTGTAACTGAAGCAAGAGATCAGGAGCAACTGAAAACTGCCCAGAGCAGTGCTTGAACTGTTCAGCAATAGCGAAAGGGCAGTTAAGGTTCATGGACTGAGCACATCTGTGCTGTAGTCCACCTCTGGCTCACACAGAGATCAAGCTGGTGATGCTTACCAAGGGGGAAATCCCAGTGCAGGCTTGGCCTTCTAATAAGCAATTGGAACATTGGCTCTGTGAAAGCATCAGAGTGGATTGTGTTTAGAAGGTGACTACTAAAGCCTTGGTACCTAATACCTCACCTGGAATACATGAATCCTGTGCAAGCTTTCTTTAGTAGGTGTTGGAAGCTTTATGAAGTAATTCTTCTTGTCATTCCCTGACAAGCTGAGGTACCAGTGAAGTACAAAGAAAGTAATTGAGATTCTTATTGCAAGTTTGTTGTTGATTCTTTCTTTCTTACTACTCCCTGTTTTCAGTTCTAAATAGGCGGAAGAGCCTGAGTGTTGGAAAGTCTGCAAGATCACCAGTCTTGTAGCACATCTTGACTGACAGTTGCTGATGAGTCTATGACTGCATGTAGAGGCTTCTCAATTAGTTCAGTCAGCGTTGGGCAGAAGACACTGGTTTCATGCTGGAAGTTAATGTTTTGCTTTTCTCTTCTGACATCTCCACTGCTGAGTTAAGCTGCAGTGGTTCAGTAGGAGGTAAATGCCCAAACACAAGGTTTAGTGGTTAACCAGTTACTTATTCTTCTCAAGTTTCATTGTCCACAATGATGCTGAGTTTACTTGGTGCATCTTTGCTATTTGGGTACCATTGCACTTGTGTCAGCTACAGGCTTTTCCTCTGACAGACTGAGTGGTGGTTCGTTTTGTGTTCTGAAAATGAATAGCTGCAGTGCAGCTGATTCACCGCCCTGCTCTAATGGCTATAGACATTTTTCCACATTTGTTCTCCAACTCTTGTGACAAATCTCAATTCCTGTTGTAGTTGGCCTGAAATGTTAGCATATGCTTTGGCCTTTTTGTACTGTGGTGAAGTTAGGCTGCAAGTCAAGGGAGGAGCTGTGTGTGTGTAATAAAGATTCCTAGGATGGGATGCATTAATCTTTTTGCTGTTTGACTCCATAAACTGGTATAAAAAAGGACTAAACAAAATCAGTGAGCTGTTAACCTGCTAAGTAAAAGGTAATTTTCCTGCCCAGAGCTGCTTCTCTCTGTAATATAACATAAAATACTTGGCTGCCTCAGAATCAGAAGCAATTGAAAAACTGCTTGGTTCTGTTATTTAATTTTCACTGTGTATTAAATTACATAGTGTATGGGTCTCATCTTGTGCCTGCTGGTCTTCTGCTTGTATTAATCTGGAGATCCAAACCTGGAGAATCAGTCAGAAGCAGTTCAGATGCTTTGCAGTCCACTATCCTATCTGGGAGAACCCAGATAACACGCTGTGAACTTGGCATAGGTGATTGCTCATTTAGACACTCCTGTGTGTGAAGGTGCACCCAAAGTGCAAAAATCTTGTAAAGAATCCATCACCCCATTGATTTCTCATGTGGCCATTTCTAATGGATGCTTACTGGTTATTCCCTGCTGACTGCTGGAGACCTGCCAGTCAGTTCCTAACCCATTTAGATAGTGCTTTATTAGATTGCGTAGTGCTCACCCCTACATCTAAAATATTGTGTGATGTCAAGTCACACTGTGTAAAAATCAACTATCAGCTTGTCCACTATAAACCAAGTTGATAGCATCAGTCTGATCTGTTTTGCCTGAAGGCATGCTTATCGGTACTGAAAAGAGAGCAATCCAGTTAATGGATTCCTGTGCTAACATCTCTTTGCTTGTATTGATGATCTCCTGTGAGGAAAGGTTGTGGGAGTGGGGTTGTTCACCCTGGATAAGAGAAGGCTCTGGGGAAACCTTATTGTGGCTTTTCAGTTCTTAAAAGGGGCCTATAAAAAAGATGGGAAAAGACTCTTTAGTAGTTTTAAACTAAAAGAGGGAGGATTCAGGCTGGATGGGAGGAGGAAATTCTTTACGATGAGACTGGTGTTATACTGGCACAGGTTGTCCAGAGAGAGGTGGTGGATGCACCATCCCATTAGGTACTTAATACCAAGCTGTATGTGGTTCAGGGCAACCTGATCTAGATGAAGATGTCCCTGCTCATTGCAGGTGGGTTGGACTAGATGACCTTTGGGGGTCCTTTCCAACACAAACTATTCTATGATTCTATAGTCCAATTGGCCTGTAATTCTCAGCTTTCCTGGTTGCTTCCCTTTTGCCTTATGGCTTTCCTGGGCCTCTTCTCTCCTCATGCCTTCGTTATCACAAGAGTCCTGGAAGACTTTGTTAATAATTAACTTTCACTGGTTCATTGAAGCCTTCAGGACAAGCTACCTGAGCACCAGCACACTTTGGTTGCAGGTGGTAAGTGCTTGTGACTAAGTGCAGAATTCTAGCTGGAAAGAGCTGAACAACTCTAGGACCTTTTTTTTTTTTTCCCCACTGGAAAGAATGGAGTAAATTTCTACAGTTGTAAAAGTGTCTGACAGTTGTCTTAGGTTCAGTGCTCTGGGGAGTCGTTCCACTACAGTCTCCGCTCTGCTTCTTGCCTAAGGTGCTTTAGATCTCCAGAGCCTTCCCTAGCTAATGTCAAAGTACTATTTCCTATGAAGCTTTCTGAGACACTCTTAATAGTCCCTATCTTCTCCTTCCAACTGTACTATTAACATAATGATTTCAGCAGCCTTAAGGTGGTGGTTGATAATGTGAATAGCAGACTGAGGCTGTCCAAGAACACTAGTTTTCTTTAAGCAAATGCTTTTCAGTGGTGACTTGAAAATGTCTTGTCTGGAGGTCAGCATTTGAGAGCTGATTTGTGTGGTTGAATCAAGAATCTTGTCTCAGTCTCTTCTTAAAGCAAAGTAAAATGCAAGTGGAACAGGTTGCCATTGGTATTTTGTTGCAGCTTTGACTCTTTAGTGATTAAATACATTACAGAATACACGTTCTTATGGATTATCTAACATGAGCAGCCTTTTTCCCTAGAAATGTTTGTTGCCAAATAATTGTGTTCCCTATTTATTTATATGCCTAGAGATAAAACATAGCTCTGCATTCTGTTTTCTTACCATTTTCAAAAGTCACAGTGACACATAGATCTAGAATGATGTTTATGAAGCAGACCCAGAAAAATAGTGTCATACCTGGAACAGATAGATGCGTGTTTGCTTTTACAAGGTTGTGTAGCATTACATGTAAGACTTTTGATGTAAAAAACTGAATTTTCATGATCTCTTTTTCTTTTAAAACAGACTGGAGGCCAAGAACAGAGTGCAGCACTGGCTGTAGGTAAGAATTGAAGCTTAACCTGCTTGAAAACTCCCCTGACATATAAGCAGCAAGAAATACCCTGTAGAGGGAAGAAAATGAGACTGTGCTGAGTATTAGCAATTTTCTCTTCAAGGACTAATTTTCCCCCATTTTCTTTTCCAACTTTTGAAATTTGAGGTATTCACTGAGAAGTCCCGATCTCTAACCTAATTCATGCCTCTCTGTGGTTACAGGTGCTAAACCAGGTTGAAAGTGTTTGGTTCTCTGCACAGCACCTCAGCACACAGCCTGGTGGTGACTGTGAAAACCCCATCACTGTAGTGATGTGAAGAAGTGAAGGCATTTTTAGTGTTCACTGAGTATAGGAGTTTGGCCACATGTAAGAACTTATCCTGGAAGATTGTGCCTAAACTTCTTGGAAGATTTGAATGAAGAGATAATGTTTTGGTGATTTTTTCTTCCTCAGTCTCTTTAGTAAAGTTACTGTGTAACCGAGCACCTCTCCTGTGGAAGCAGGCAGAGAATTGGGCTGGTTCAGCCTGGAGAAGAGAAGGCTCCGGGAAGAACTTAGAGCAGCTCCCAGTGCCTGAAGGGTGCCTACAGAAAGCTGGAGAGGAACTTAGCTGGAGAGGAACATTTTCCAGGGGCATGTAGGGATAGGGAAAGGGGAATAGCTTTAAACTGACAGAAGGGAGATTTAGATTATATATTGGGAAGTTTTTCTTCCCTGTGAGGGTGCTGAGGCGCTGGCACAAGGTGTCCAGAGAAGCTGTGGCTGCCCCATCCCTGGCAGTGTTCAAGGCCAGGTTGGACACAGGGGCTTGGAGCAACCTGCTCTAGTGGAAGGTGTCCCTGCCCATGGCAAGGGGCTGGAACTGGATGAGTTGTAAGGTCCCTTCCAACCCAAACCAGTCTGGGATTCTATTAACTTTACCTCTTTTCTGAGCCAGATGCCTTATGCTAGAAACCAGTACTCTGAACTGGCTCATAGGACTGAAGAGGTAGCACATGGTTTTAGCTTTCAGTTTCATAACCTGTTACTTGTCATCTAAGCTACTGCATAGAGTGTATGTGTTATATTTCAAGTTTATTGTGCTGTGCCAGCAGAGTTAACTATTTTCTGTCAGATTGGGAAGGTAATGCTGCTAAATGGAAGGTAGGATTTATTTTTCTTCCATTTCAGATTAATCATCAAAAAGCTTTTAGAATTCTGCAGAGCTGATTAAATTGATTTGTCATCAGTTTTGTTGACAACTGTAGAAAACATTTCCAAGTGCTGTCCAAACTACTGGAATACCCCATTCAGAATTAAGAATATATGACATTATAAATGTGTTACTAAAGTAATTGTCCTGATTTTAGTGCATGATGGATGTATTAAAATAACTTGTTTCACACAGTTGCTGGGTTTGTTGAGATTTATATCCCATTTTTGTCATTCTTAGAGCTAATGGCAGTGCTGCATCAGACCAACAGTCCTTCCATCCTCTGCTGTCTTGCCTCTCTGGGGTTATGGAATAAGTCTAGGAACTGGGCAAGCATAAAGCAATATTTTTCCAAATCTGCAATAAACTAATGGGAAAACATGCAGTGTCAGCAGTAGTACCTTTGTCATTTGGTAGCCTTTACTTCTGAAGTCATGGGTGAGTGTACTGGCAAAGTTGCAATTAGAACCTGTGTGAACTTTTATTTACAGCATTCTGTGCTTTTGCAAAGGATAAGTTGTAAGTGTCACTAAACAAAGTCAGACCTTAGGTCTGCCTAGCCAAGTCCAGTCTCCAGGAATCACCCTCTTTCTTCCTTCTGCATGCATGTGCTTGGTTTTGCCCATCCTTTCACACCCTTCACTCAATTCCTCTCCTAGAACAGCGCTGCTCCTGCGCAAGA
Organism: Nestor notabilis; assembly: GCF_000696875.1. NCBI lineage: Eukaryota > Metazoa > Chordata > Aves > Psittaciformes > Psittacidae > Nestor > Nestor notabilis. Next base: position 30,328 of record NW_009912411.1, read on the forward strand.
GAGGGTCATCAGGAAAGCTAACAAAGCTCAAGGGGTGTTGCTGGGCATGGCACTGCTTGCAGAAGGAGGAGGACTGTCCAGTGAACAGCTACAGCACATGGCAAGAAACTTCTGTTTTCTTTGAAGAAACTGTGAATTAATGGTATTTTGGGTTTTGAAGGGAAATTGTTTATAAACTAAGGTGATGTTGTCTGCTTCAGCAGCTTTAAAGTTCTGGTGTCTGACTGCTGATGCTTTCACCTTCTCCAGCTATTCTGAGACAAGGTAGCTTCCTGTCCTCAACAATTTCTTAAACCAGCTGGGAATCCCCAGTGTGAAGCTTGAAGGGACTGGCAGAAGCCCTACCCAAGCACCACAGTAAGAAAGCACCAGCAGGCTGGCAGCAGTGAAGATCTGGAGACTATTGAAACCTTGGTTAAGCTTCAAAGAATGGGGCAAATTTAACTACATGTTGCTTTCTGAATAAAGTTAAAACTTGAAAAACACTTAATATCCAATAAAACCTGAACCCTCAAAGGTAAGCAGATGCCTAGGGAGGAGCGGGAATAGGAAGAGTGTATATTGGTGGTTCTTCTAACAAGTATTTTCAGGTCAGGTGTTCTTCTGAGCCAGATGTGATTATTTAATGTGTTGGGTATTCTTTAATGGCTTTCTGTTCTTCACACGTCCCTGGTTTTCCCCAAGAACTGCTGCAAACTCCTGGTGAGACAAGCTGAGATGGACTTGTAGAGTTCACAGAAGGATTGGTGAAGGAATTCACAACTCTACATGATGTTCTGCTTAATTGCTACTGATTTTAACAGATTGCAGGCTGTATACCACTGGATAATAGCGAATGTTCATACTTCCAATAGTTGATTGAAGTAAATTGATTTACGATACCTTACACTTACTGGAAAGCTTTAGTTTGATTTTAAAAGAAAACTTGACATGTGTTGGGAGGGTTGGAAAATGAGACAAAAAGACGACCAGATTTAGCACAGCTCTAGGAGTCTGCACCAATGTAGTCTGGGGTTTTTTGGTTGGTTGGTTATTTACACTTGCTTTCTAACTATCCAGAAACCATCCGGACTCAGAAGTGTTTGATGCTACTTTGATACAGCCAGCTTCATGAGGCTATCTGAAGAAGTAACTGGAAATAGCAAAGATGGCCGTGGAACCTTGATCTTGCAAGAAATCTCTTGTAAAACTTAAAAGCAGCAAACCACTACATAGAGACCAGTTTTATTCTTCCACCCTGCCTAATGCCTGTCTGTTTTTGTTACTGTTTCTGAAAACAGATGGGATAGGAAGGTTTATCATTCAGCTAGTCATTTTGTGTTGTACCATCAGTTACTTGATGTGTTTCATTAGCCTTCTATGTTCTGCAGATGTACTTTGACTGATGTCTCAGAAAAAGGAAATGTCACAAAATAATGAGAAAGCTATCCTGAAATATGGAAACCTGCCCTTCCAGCTATGCCATTTGGAAGGCTATAGGACTTCCCTTCCTCCTTGGTAGTTCAGACTTGGTGTGGCACTGGGCTGAATTTGCAGATGGACAACCCGTGTGAGGTTCATACACACAAGGTTTGTGGTGTAGTACTGTGACATTCCCCCCAAAATCTTTTGAGATAGAATATGACAATGAATATTTATATCCACCAACTTATTCATCATAATATTAGCATAGGATTTGCAAGCCGAGGCGCTGAAGGGGAACAACAGTTTGGACCCAAGATGAAAGAAATAGTTTCATTTGAGTATTAGGGATGCAGCTGATTTGTAGTCCTTGTCCTGGTACATTGATGGCAGTGTTACCAAGGATGCTTGTCAGACAGAGCCTCACTGCAACTGCATCTACCTTGGGTACTGAAACCAGTGATAGGGAGTCTGATTCTTACCGATGGGAATTCAGCTGCTTTGAAACAAAACACGTTTCCTAGTAAAAGTAAGCTTGAAGAGGAGTGCTTTTTCACAAGTGAAGTAACAGCTAAAAGGTGGCAGGTCAATTGCATAGACATTAAAGTTAGGGATTGAAAAGATGGGTTTTTTTCTAGCAGCTAAATAAAACTTGAAGGTTTGGGGGAGGGTTTTTTTGATGTTTGGCTGTTAATTTTTTCTTTACACTGAGGTGAAAATCTGTCAGAAGAAGGACTTGCACAAATTCTTGTTATTGCTGGGTTTGGTTTTTTGGAGACGAGAGCTTGACAGCTGTTAAATTACAGGCTGTGACATCCTTGAAATGGGAAACCTAGTAATGTGGTAGTATAGCACCGGTCCAATAGGCATGCCATCTTCTGTAGAGCAAATTTGTATGTAAAATCATAAAAGCAATCTGTAAATCTACCATATCTCTTGTTAAATGGCTTTTTGCATCTTTATGTACCTGATAAAAATAGAATGTTCTCAGCTTACTTTGAAAAAGACAGAATTCAGAATCTGCCACAGTTTCCATGATAATGTCACGGTATCATGGACTAAATGCGGTATTTAGGCTGGAAGAAAATAGCTGTAAGGCTCTAAGTGAGTCTGAACACATTAGTTACAAGCTTCCCTTTGGAGGATCAGGTGGTAGAGTAGTGACCTCTGTTGGAGCAGTTACAGCGCTGCAAGAGTCTTTTAAGATTTCAAATGGAAGGAGAAAGCAAAGGGTAAATCACATTCAAATGGAAATGTCTCAACTAAAACCAAAATACCTCTTTTCCTGATGGTTGCAATGTAATTGTGTTAAAAAGAGCATTAAGCAGAATTAAGTTAGAAAGCATGTTGAGAAAACACATCTAATTATTTTGTAGCCCCAGATTCACTCTTGGAAGAAATGTGCAATTACTTGTTGAAGGGTAAATCAGAGCAGATTTCTGGAGCATAGTCTTTCCCCTTTACAATACCAGTTCTGTTTTAAACATAAGAGCAATCTTTCCAGACAAATTGGGGTTTATTCCAGACGTGTGTGGGCACACTTAGTTATTTTATTGTAGCTCCTGTCAAATAAGTAATTCAGTATCAGTTGTGCCACTAAAATATTCCCAAATTAACAAAGCTTCCAGACTGCCTCTCCTAGAGGAACTGTGGGTTCTTCAGTGCCTTTCCTTGATTTCCTTTAAGTGGAAAACTGGACTGAATAAACACTGACCTGACCATGCTTTACAGTTCTGGGTTTGAGGAATGTGAGCCTTTTTTTACTAGTCTGTTTTCCCTGGCAGGCCTCCACTTTCCTGATACGACAAGTTTTGAATTCGGTTTTGTTCAGAATGGAGACTTTATTGATGATGTGTGATCTCAAAAAAAAGTTAACTTCAGTTTCAACTAAAACAGTTTATTGTGTCAAGGTCAGTTGAGCCAAAAGAACTGACATCAGAGGCAGCTTTAAACAGCTTTTAAGTAGCCTGAGTACTGACTTTCCTATACAAATCCATTTTCTATCTGGCTGTACACATTGTTTTCCACTATGCAGATAAGATACTGAAGATTGAAGCCCAAGAATTCATAGGTGGGTTGGTTTTTGGCAGCTCTGATGGAGATTTTTTGCTTGCACGTATTTTATTCTTCTTTACAGTTGATTTGCAATTAGCGGCTTGTGGAACAGTAACCACTAGGTGTCAGGCATGGAAAGCAGTGCTCGGATCCTTGCAGAGGTTTAGACTGTGAGGTGTGCCATAAAAGTGTATATAGAAACTGATGAAATCTTATGTTTGCTAGTACAACTTGTCCAGCAATGACTGAAATCGTGTGGTTTATGTACAACTGGTGACTGATGTGGCACGTCGTATGTGCTTGATTCAACAGTTGGGTGTCAGTATCTGAATTGATACCTTTTAGTATTAATAATATTATTATAGCTATGATCTGTCCTGAAAAAGAGACCAGCTTATCCAAAATCTAACTTATTTTAAGCTAAAGGCACCAAACTTCTCCTTCCTAAATCTGAAGCTGATAATTTCCATGTGGTGGTCTCTGTTCCGGACTATGAGTGAAAACTACTACTTTTTTACTATTACCTCAGTAATTATTTCTTACCCAGCCAATGTGTTTTATTACTTTGGGATTTTGTTTAATGACAAACCTTTATTACTTTAAATACCACTACTATCAGTAGTAGGAATTAGTATGTATCAGAGGGCATTTGTGCTTCTCTAGCAACAGAAATAAACGTGCATTAGACTAAGAAAAACATGTTGGGATCCAAGGAAAATATTATGTTTTTCTGAAAAGAGTGATTCCTGCACTGTAGTTTGCAAGCCTGTTTCCAGCTCTGCAGCACTCCCTAGTTTCTAAGGTTGTGGGCAGATATATTCACTGCTTGGGAAGCTTAACTGCTTCATTGGGAGAGAAAAGGGCACTCGATCCAATAGGCTGCTTGCTGGTAGCATGTGTTGCTAAGGGCTGCCTGGGATTCAGCTGATGTGGGCAGCCACCTATGCAGTCTTCTCCCCTCCCTGTTCGTGGCCAGATACTATAGGCAGAAAATGTTTAGTAAGCCTTGAAACAACTGCCAGGCTGATAGGATTATAGTTCTGGAAGAACAGTATAGGCAGACATTCAGCTAGGTTTTGTGGAGTAACACTGTTAAAAGACTGTAGTGTTACACTGTAACATTAGAGTTTTAATGCTACAAGTGCTATTCACTTACTATTTTAGCAAAATATCTCTGAATCAGAGGTTTATGCCACACATACATGACCAGTTGAAAATTTAAAACTTGATCCCTGGAGGAAAACGTTTGCTTTTCCATTAGATGTGCTCTTCATATACTGTTAACGTACTGTGCTTACCTTCTTCCTCCAAACTCCAGAACATGGATACGAGGTTTTTGTGGCATACAATTTTCATACTCTGGATGTTCGTGTTCAGTCTTAAGCTTCATTAAATGTAGCCTTGGGAATAGCTAATGCTTTTCCAAAAGGTGGGACAAAGTTTCTGGAAGCAGGCGTTCTTCAATGGCCACAAACACCTTTTTTATCTATTCATTTAGTGTTTTTCTGATTAGTTTACAAGTGTGCCATTCTTCCAATAAAACAAAGCTAATTTAAAGATGTCACAAACCTCTTTGTAGCATTTTACCTATAACAGGAGGAAGTTTTCCAGCTGCTCACCACCTGCAAGCAAAATCCTTGTTAACGTACAGCTTTTCGTTCAGGTGCGAGAGGGGGAAATTTTAGTGCTCAGCTGAATTTAGTTGCATCATGTATTTCTGTTACATCTCCCTTGGGCTTAGCTTAGGGGGGGGAAAAAGAAGGAAGAAATGTGTCAGGGATGTTCTCAGCACGAAGGGCATGCGTGCAAGGCTTGTTTTGAAAATATGCCTTTGCTTTCCGCTTGTCTGATCATGACACTACACGCAACATCATACAACCCCATAAGGCTGTAATGGGCCAAATCATTGTAATCAAATGTGGCATTCCGTATGTCTTCCTCTGCAAGTAGGTCAAGTTTAAACCACGTTCTTGGCTTGTGCTCTCGTTTCCCATAACCTGCTCCACGTGGCTCGAGTGTTGTGCTGGAGTACAGAGCATGCCAGGAGGGATTCTGGGCAGCTTCACAGGGACAGTCAGTTTTTGGACAGAGACTAGTGGGGATTTTCTGCTCTGATTTTATGATGTTGGATTCACGGCAAGTGAAAACTTCAGTGGCCTAAAATGTGCTTTTACTGAATCTTGCACTATCAATTTACTTAAAGAGTTACCTTTGGACACTGCACTATAAAATCAGTAAGACCGTTGGTTAAAAAACCCAGTTTTTAAGTTTTGAAGTGTGATGTATTCTGAATGAGAACACCAAATAAAATTGGACAGAGATTGATAATCTGAAGCTGTGGAAGAATAAATTGGTAGTGACTTAAACCTCGGTGCTTGTCAGCCCACACCTGGAACACAGAGTTCAGTTTCGGTCCCCACTATACAGAAAGGATGTGGACAGGCTGAAGAGGATCTGGAGAAGAGCCACAAAGATGATCAAAGGACTGGGAAGCTGCTGTGTGTGGAAAGACTGAGAGAGCTGGGTATGTTCAGCCTTGAGAAAAGAAGGCTCAGGGGAGACCTTATCCCCATGTTCCAGTATTTAAGGGGTGGTTCCAAAGAAGACAGACTCCTTGTAAAAAGGAAAAGAAGAGGGGTAACGGGTACACAAGTTATTTCTGGAGAGATGCTGCTGGACACAACAGAACAAATTTTCACAATGCAAGTCAGCCATTGGAATAATTTCCCCAGGGAAGTGGTAGACTCCCCAGCGTTGGACACTTGCAAGACTTGGCTGGGCAGGGCATTGGGCCATCTAGTCTAGGTCATGCTTTGCCAAGTAAGGTTGGACCAGATGATCCTTGAGGTCCCTTCCAACCTGGTGTTCTGTGATTGAACTGTACTTAAGGCTGGATATGTGAATATTCTGATGTTGGTGATTGCAAAACTCTTCTTGATAAGAATTAGAGCTTTGATATGGATTTCGTTCCAGTTGCACTAGAGCAGTTGTGGGTCAGAAGGTGTGTTAGCCCTCATGAAAGTCACCTCTAGTCAGTGTTCTGGGTCAGCTGTTCGGCTCTCACACAAAGCCCAGCTGCAGGATATAAACTACAGTCAGTAGTATGCTTACCCTTGGCTTTGGTCTTGAGACAGGCTCCAGTCTTTCTTGAACTGGGACTGACTGATGTAGCAACGGGCTCAAGAAGGATGCAGTTAGTGCTGGAGGATGTCTTTTACTAAGCAAGGGTAGCTCAGCGTGAGGGCTAGTTAACTGGAACCACATCTGGCTTTCTAAAACACTGAGTTACTTCAGCTGAAGTTGTGGACTTCTGAGGGAACTGGAAGAGTGCTTGGTAAGTCAGTACTGACTGGGCATGCCACTTACCAAGGTATGTCTTCACAGAACTACCACAATCTTCCATGCTGGTGATGCTTTTACAGGGCATCAAATAGCAGAAGACGTGCCTGAATATAACTGTAGTGGCTATTTTTGTAAACTCCTTCTACTACATACAAGTTGTCACAGTCTTTAGTCTTAGAGGCAATGGTGGGCTGCCTTTCATGTGTTTCGGGCCCAGCAGAAATGCAGATGAGCCATCTTGAACAAAACAAGAATCTTTGATCCAGATCTGTCAGGACCCTGAGACATTCCTGAGCTACATTGCATTGATCCCGGTTCTGCTGAAACAGCAGCATCTCAGAAGGATCAGGATTTTTTCCCCCTCCATTTGTTTCTCCCTGAATGCAACAGGTCAGCTCTTAGCTATGTCTTCTGAAGGACGATAATGTACAGAAGTGCGGAGCCACCTAACCTGAGCCATGACATGTTGACCCACAGCTGCTTCCACGCATCTGGGAACTTACACGCTGTGACACCATGGTCTTGATTCTAGAGGGCCATTTCAGAGGTCGAGAAGCTAGTACTTAGGCTTGCAAGCAGAGTAAATTCCTGTTGGTTGGATCTTACATTTATTACCTTGAATGCTAGGGAGAGAGGAGGTGTCACCCTAAGAAATGCTAGATCTTTTCTCTCTTCTCAACTTTTGTCTAAATTGAGTTTTCAAGCTCACTTTCTTACTTCTTTTTGGATTACAAGTTGGAAGGATGGTCATTTTCACAGTTCTTAAAACACAACATATCTTCTGGTATTAAGCAACACTTGAGATCCTTTAGTAGCTGTTAGAATTCCTCTTGGTACAAGTTTAAAAAGTACTCTGGTCAGCTTATGCCAGTTTTCCAGTCACTCCATAAAAACTGAATCTGTGATGAATGTTTTGCTGCTAAGACAGCGAATTTGATCGTGTATCTTGTATGCAGACCTGTGACATGGCTAAAGTTTATCAAGATTTCTTCAGTGTGCTGAATGCACAAGGGAAGAGGTCTGTTATGAACTTCATTATGAACAAGCGTTCATGCAGCTTTGTATTCATGTAAATTGAAATGTGTTCCTATAGCGCATGTTGTCATCTTGTTGTAGTAGTTGAATTAATCCATTCTCATCATCTTCAGTTCCTTTCCTCAGAGAGGCTGTTCACTGAACTCTTACCATTAGGTCAGTTGCATCTTCTGCTTGAATTTCATATCTAGCGTTTCATTGTAGTGCAAACCTCTTATTCTGCTGTAATATTGCTAAACTTATTCCCAGAATAGAAACCGTATATCCTTGGTGGCAAACTGAATCCCTGACCCCTTACTTGTTTTAGGAAGTGGTAGGAATTCAGTTAAATAGTCTGTTCTGCAGTGGCTATATGCTCTTTTGTAAACTTGCCTTCAAAATATTTCAACCCTACAAGCACGCCCCTACTCTGACCTTCGGAAGTAATGTTATCCAATATCTAAACCACATGCATGACCCTGTAAACTTTTAGGAGACTGGTTAATATCAAAGGCAAAACCTATATAGAGGCATTTACTTGAGGTGTGGAATTGGTGGAGGATGGGATGGTGTAACTGAAGAGCTGAAGCATGGCAATGATTGTAGGGACAGAGTTCTCTTCAGGTGGGTAACACTGGTCACTGCTGTGTGTTTGCCACTGGCTTGTTAATACTGCAATATGTAATACACTCTTCTGAGAGTGGGGTTTCATTTTTAAATCTGAATCTACAGACTCAGTCACCATTAGGCAGCTTGTACTTCTGGCTTTTTACTGTCCCCGTTGGAAGTATTTGTTTTAAGTATGCCTCTGTGTTCTTGCTTTTTCCCCATTATGAATGTCCTCACTGCTGGGGAGTAGACAAAGTGACTTACTCAGGCCTGTGTTAGAGAACATGCTAGCTAGACACAGAAGAGTAATTTCTCTGCTTTCTGATACTGTTTGTTTACACAGCATTGGTGAACGTGTAGCATTGGAAGACTTCACTAAGCTATAAGTGAAAGCTCTGGAAAAGCTGCCTCTTTGAAGGAACACGTCTTGATGGATTAGTTCTTAAGTGTCTAAACTAGACATCCTAATTTAAAGCTTCCTTAAATAAGGGGTGGTTTTCACAGGCTTGGAAATCTGATCTGACTTTCCGAAGAGCTGAATTCAAATGCTTAGGAAGCAGGACTTGCATTTACTTGAGTTTCAAGGAGAAGGTTGAATGTGCAAAAAAGCAAGTGCACGCCTAGTGATGAAGTTCTGTGTGCAGAACCACTGTGATTAGTTGGATTATGTGCAAAGTCACTTTGATAAAAATCTAGATTTCTAACTGTTTGGGCATTCTGTAGAAGATGTTGGAGCAGACACTGGGTAATTTTCAACAATCTGGGATTAATTCCCCTTCCTTCTCTAGCTTTTGTTGATTGTATGAGTTATTACTGATCCTTGTGGATCCTGAAAAATAAACTGTGTGCTGTTCTTAGTTTGTTTTTCCCTCACACACCAGTTGTGTTTTCCTTATGGAACTCAAGAAATCTGTCAGCGCAGGTTCTGAAGACTTGTTTTGCCAGACAATTTGTTTTGACTTCACATTGCTTCAGTTTCATTGATTCCTAATGAATTAATGACTCTTATTGTCATGCTACCTCCCTCTAGGTAAAACAAAGAATCAGGGGAAAAAAGAGGCATATACTAGTAGGTTGGTATAGTTGGGCTAATTTGAAACTTGATTCTTTAGATCTCGAATCCAAATGTCAGGCTGTTGATGTCTTCTTAAATAATTTGAAATCAAAGTTTTGGGGAGCATCATGTGTTTGTCTTGCAGCAGTGAACTCCTGGTATTTCAGGGCAATGCTACTTAAGTGTATTTTCAACCTCTGTAGAACATGGGAGGGTTCTTGAAAAAGTTGCCTTGTTACAAAATGCTCTTTTCCTAGTCTGACCGAAAGTATTGATGTCTGTAACTCATGGTGACGTTTAAAACTGCTTTACTTACCTGACCTTGAGTAATCTAATGACTATTTAATTTTTCTTCCACTTTTAGCTGGGATGTGACAGCAAGCACAAGAAGAACTGTTGAAACTTGATTATCTCCTGGTTTTGGGAAAGTCTAACTTGTGTTTAAGTCATCACTGTACATGATTTAACAGGAAAAACTGTTCATTGGCCACAGATGACTAAGAGGCATTCCAAAATTTGTTTTGGATTATATAGAGATTGTAAAAGTACAGGCTTATGATGAGACCAGTTCCATTTGAGGTTGCTTTTGTCCTAAGTAATAATGGCTGCTTTGGCTGTGGATTGCTACAGTTCCGAGAACAATTGCTCAGTCATCATATCTAACATGTTCTGTAAGTGTATTAAAGATGAAAAAGAGCCAGTAATTCAGATCTTTATTTTTGTCAAACCTATAACTCTTACTGTTTTTCATCTATCACCCCTCGCTGAGAAGAAGGGCGGTGGAAATGTGCTGTACTGTGCACATTTTCTGCTTCCCACCAGAAGGTGAGGAATCCAGTGTGCAAAACTCAATGGGAGCCCTGCTGCAGTGAGCCCCAGGCGTGTACTGAAAATAGGAAATGGTTGTTGGAACTAAATTATCTTGCCATTTTTATTTTTAGGTTTGCTGGCATGGGTAATCTCATTAAGGTGCTAACCAGGGACATAGACCACAATGCAGCCCATTTTTTCTTGGATTTTGAAAGTAAGTCTCTCGGCCCTTCACAGCTGGTGCATTTAAAATGGTAACAGTAGGGTTGCTTATACCTGCTGCAGTGAAGGCTACAGGGGACTCAGTTGCAAATCTGCAATTTGAAAGAGTTGCATGTTTTGGGTTATTTTTTTCCATTCCTCTATTTATAATTTTTTTTTCTTCTTATTTTTTATTTTCCCTTCCAGTAGTAGCCAAGCCACCATCATGCTACTGTGTAAATTTTCTTTCCTTGTGCTTAGTCATTTTGGGTCTCTGTGGTCAGTGATGTCCATCCATCTGCCTGCAAATCAAATAATCATACGATGAAAAATTCTGTCAGTATGCCATAGTAATCTGTGCTGAGCAGTTGTTCACTGTAATCCTGTCTTAATACGAGAGCGAGTACAAAATCATTCCTGATCCTGGTTTGGTTCTTCATGGTGCAGTTAATGTGCTGCTTTTTTTTTTTCTTTACATCCAAAAATCCAGAGTGGAACTGTCTGAGGTTCTCAGATGTCTTAGGCACCTTGTTGGCATACCTGTGTCAGCATTTTCTGCACACTGAAGTGATGTATCTCGATGTGTTTTTTCTCTAATGGCTTTCTGACAAAATTCAAAGGGCTGACAAAATTCAAGCTCTTTGCTTCTGTTGTCCCATCAGGTAAAAATCTGTAGCATGGCTACAACGTCAATGCTTGCAAATATGCTACTTGGCCTTCAACGTGGTACTCCTGCTCAGGACACTGGTGCTAGGGTGTACCGGGACAGAATGAGTCACTGGCAAGGCCTTTGGTTGGAGTCCTGCCTCTCTCAGAGGGGCAGCTCTGAAGATGTTGGTGACACAGTCACTCCTTACAGGAAAGCTGCATTGCATCTCTGGGACCACCAGCTGAACGTCCTTGATGGGGTCTCCCTCCACCCATCAGGGCGGCAGCCTGAAGGATGGGTTCATGCCTGATGGAACTCTCTGGTCTTCTTTCCCCCACTGCTTCAATCAACTATATTTGGGCTGTTCCTTCTTGTAAAAAGAAATTTGTCTTTTCTCTCATTCTTGTCTTGGCAGGTACCTTAACATGGGGAACCTTCTAAAAGTTTTGACATGCACAGACCTTGAGCAGGGGCCAAATTTTTTCCTTGATTTTGAAAGTGAGAAGTTGATTTTATATATCTATTACTCTTTGCCTGCAGTAGACTGCATCTGTCATGTACTAAATGTATGTTTTCACTTTGCCATCCTTCTAACAGCTTTGCATGCCTGAGCTATGGATAATTGTTTGCTGATCTTTTATAGAAAGCAATAATCTGTTTTCAAATAACCTCCATTTCCAAAATGTAAAATATTTATTTCAGGGAGGACTTTCAAATGATATTTTATTGTTGGAATCTGATATGGTTCTTGTTTTAAACCAAAATGCTGTATGCTTTTAATCAAAGGATTTAAACTGTTTGAAGACTAGTTGGAGATTATTTGAAATTGGAAGGAGATACGTGGAGGAAGGATTAAATAGGAAGCCTGATTGTCTCTTCTTCATCTCCAGTGTGCCACTGGATAATGCTGAATATACAGATTGGTTCATTACAGCTATTCATAGCTCTACAGCATCATCATGTTAAAGGTGTCTATGTGAACCTTATTTGATTTGGCATTGAAATTTGACAGTTAACCTCATCCCTCCTTAAAAGAGGGGCTCTGAGTATAGAGATGAGATTGCTTTTGAAAAGAAGAGGTGTATAGCTTGTCTGGTCAATGCCAAGTGTTCTGTAAGGTTCACATATTGTTAGTATTCCTGCTTTTAGTTTTTGTTGCATGACATAGCCTAAGAATGGCAGGTAAGTGTTGTTGGCTGCTGCTATGCATGTTTAATTACCTTCTTTTGGGTTATGCTATTGCTTTGCCCAGCTGTACATCAGCAAGCATAAAATAAGAAAACTAATGTTCAAATGTGTTTTGACCATGTAATAAAATACAGTGGAATAGCATAATAAAAAAAATTGATGAAGTATTGTGATATGGATAATTTGAGATTCATTATATCTTCTTTCCTCCCCCAAATTACCTTTCACGTGTGTTTGATGAAACAGTAGCAGTTGGTTATATTAGTTCTAATATGAAAGCAAATGCATGGAGAAATATGGTTTTGCTTCAGTGACTTTTAAAGTTTTAATGTCTCTAAACCCTTATGCTGTACTGTTGATGTTATCAAGTCTCTCTTCTGAATATATTGTTACTGGAAAGTGATAGCCATAGAAATTATTCGTAAAGGGAAGATAATCAAGGGCTGTGCTCAAAAATCAGAAAGCAAAACTCTTTAAGACTACTTCAACTCTCATATCATCAGAATAGGCAAGACATAGTGAATTGGGAAGAACTCATGTGGGATAATGTTGGAGTTACGAAGCTCCGCTGTAATCTGCAAATACTGACTATTTAATTGGACTAAATGAAATCCAAGTTACCTGGACTAAATTAAACTCAAGGCATAATTCTAAAATCAATTGCAATAAAAATTGCTATTAAAAATCAATTCTTTAGCTATTAATTTTGTTTTAAAGTGCATGTTTTGAGCATGAACAAGATTTGGCATGAGAGTAAGCAGGTTGCTGACATGAAATGTTTACATACGCAGTCAAATCAAGTTACTTATATTATGGCTGAATTGTTAGACTGTTCTTTATTCATTTTGGACCCTGTCCTGCGTTTGTTTTTGCTGCTATACTGTGTATCCATGCTTCTTTCTACTCTGTTTCAGATAGCTTGCCTTGACAGGATCTTGGCTTTGACACAGTCAAGATCTTTCTTCAAGACTTGGCACTTACTCTTGTGATATTGAACGTTGTGTTTTTATGTGGAAGAGCAAGTAAGCTCTGTATTAAAAACAAATTTGCCAATTCTATGTTATGCCTGGCCCAATAATACACAGTTTGAAGTCTTTTATTCTTAAACCCATATATATCTCTAGAGTGAGCAGGCTAGTTGAAAGTTTATTGCACAATACAATAAAGAGCTAAAAATCTAATGCCATAAAGCTTTATAGTCATACAAACTCCAAATTTAGGAAGGTTTTTAACTGGCTTCTATGATATTTACTTATATTTTTCAAGATACTTATCTTGGTGCTAGAGTGTAATGATTTGTGTGACTATCAGAATGCATGCAAAAAATAGTCCAATAAATGATATAATGGGCTGTTGGCTTTTCCTTGCCTTAACACTGGTTAAGCTTATGTTTTCTTTGGTCATTCAGCTTACCTATTTGACACAAATAGTTGGCTTAAGTAATCTACTAAAGTCTATGCAGTGCCACTTTAACATGAGCAGAGGAAAAGGCACAGCTTTGTAAGGACAATATTGTTAACATAAACCAGCCACCTACAATGTGGGAAACTTAGAGCTCAGCTTTTATTTTGGTGTCATTATTGTCACAGTGCAAATCCTTTCCAAATTTACTGATTTCAATAGGAGCTAAAAGACAGAGTACTTTTGGTTGCAGATGGTGATCTCAAGCTAAGCGTTGGAAATATTCTGCATTACCTCCAAAGAACTTGGCTGGGTTTCAGAGGAGCTGCAGAGATAGCATTCTCCATAGTAATGATGATAGAGATGAATAAATCATTTCATCTCCAGCAGTCTGGGATTTTTCTCTCCCTTGCTTGTGAGTTTTTGTCCCAGCCAGTTTCAGATGACTTGATGTGTTCTTCCCTGGGAAAAATCTCAGTTTAAATAGTGTTTGCTGTGCAGTATAAACTTTTAACCCTAAATTTCTCTCCCTACTAGTTCTGTAGGCTAGCCAAATACATTTTGAAGTAGTCACTAAATGTGTGTGTTCCCCGCATGCAGTATGTTGTCATACTTCCATAGCATTTAGTTCACATAACAGCATTTGTATATTGTTTCAAGTCTACTCCTTTGTCTTTAATACGTTATTGTGTGAGCTTTCTGGACTCTAACTGTATATTACATCTAGTTCTGATTAAAGTTAATTTAAAGATGAACTCCCCATTTGCTTGAGAGACCTCAGTCTTCACTTTTCTTACTATTGGATTAAAATGGGAAAGTTACCTTGGGTCAGCTCCCTTGGCAACAATGAGAACATGTCAGTGAATTGTGCTGACTGTATTATTATTTCTATGGGAAACAGTGCTGGGTAAAGGCAAAGCCTTGTCATAAAGTTGTAGCAGGAACTTAGATCCATGGAAGGGGAAGAGGGAAATCCCTCTTTCATCCTGCTGTTTGCGTGCCTGGCATTGCAGGTTGCTTTTTCTTAGCTGTCAACTCCAGGCATACAACTCCTTTCCCTGCTCTGTGCACTCCACATTGAGGAAAACAGAGTTCCACAATCAGTGATACCCAAATGAAAGTCCCATGGCTGATCTGTACCTATATCAGGTACACACTGACATAAGGAAATGCTACCTCCATCTATTAAGCATTACAGCAGTGCTTAGAAAGAGAAGTCTTTCCCTCTTCCTCTACCTCTGATGAGCTTTCAGAATACAGTGTCCTAATCAGCACTGAGAAGCAAGTAAGCCAATTGCTCTGAGTCAGCCAGCAGTAGGGCTTGAACATTTTCTATGTTGTGCCTTTTAAATCTATCCTGATCACTGCACAATGCATTTACGATGCTGATATAAAAGAATGTAGGATTGCTCCTTAAATTTGAACTCTTTTCTAGGTACAGGAAAATGACAGATGGGAGAGGAGCTTAGTTGGGACAAATCAGGTTTACAGATTACTTCTGCTGGAGAGGACTAGGTGTATGTATACAGCTAGTATATATTTAATATATTTATATATTCAGGAGTTTGTCATAATCAAAACAAATAAAGAACCCCGAAAACCACCACCCCAGCAGATTAAGTATAAATAATCAGTTTAGGTTTTCTGGAGTACTTAAGGGAAATGAAATACAGTAGTATTAGTCTGTTCCTAAGTGGAACAGTCTAATAGAGGTGTTGAGGATGTTGACTTGCATAGCCAGCTGCTCAGTGAAGACCACTTAATTTGTATCTGGGAGGTGATTTTTCATTTCTGAACTTGGAAGGTCATAGTGCTGCATCTGTTCTGCTTGTTGGTGGGTTTTGAAATTAGGAGTTCTCAGGAGCCCTTCTGCTGTGCCCTCCCCCCATGTTGAAAAATGAACTCTCCTTACTAGAGAGGGTAAAGAAAAAACGACATGAAAAATTAAATAGGCAAGAAATGTGCTCAGTGTGAGACGATCCAAGTGGCAAGTCTTGATTGCATTATTTAACAACACAATCTGGAATGCTATAGAGCTTCACGGTTTAGCCTGTATTTCACTGTAGCATTCCATGTTTGTGCATGAACTGCTGCCAGTCAACTGGTGCTTACCTGTCTGCTCTTCTCCCTCATTTTTTGTCTTCATTTCTTACAGCAGTCTTCAGCAGCTTTCAAAATTATAAATGTGACCTTTGTGATGATCTGAAAAGCACTGGCCACTTTTACTCGATGCCTAATCAATGTGGTGCTCTTATACTTCTGGTTTTTAAAGGAGTGACCAGCTTTTTTTACCTGTGCTAATTCTTGATGGTTCTCAAAATACCACAGTTAAACTGTTGCAAGGTCTATATATAGGCATATTTGCTAATAATGCCCACTCTCTATGCATTAAACCATAAAAGTAGTAAGTGTTATGCAAAAATTACAGCAAAATCCAGACAGGCAATGCATGTGGAACTTGCTTTCTCCTAATATAATTTGTTTTCTAATGTTCTTTTTTTTTCTACTGTGTAACACTAGGATGCTGTGATTTTTAATTTATTTTGGTTTTAATGTAAGTATGTAACTTCCATCGCTGTTAGTGGGAGTTATACTGGTCATGGAAAAAGCACTTTAAAAAAGACACTTTCCAGACTCGTCAAGGTGGACAAAAAGATGAGGATATATTGTCTGTAGATAGCTTTTGTTTGTCCCAATAAGAAAGAATCTATTGTTAATACCCTGGCTTTTGGCATTGGAAACCCTGGATTAAAATGATATTTATTTCATAAGATATTTTGCCCACATAAACAGAGAAGTGTATTTTTATAGCAGCTTCAGCAGCAGCTTCATTGACTATAATTTTTTTAGTATCAGTCTGAAAGGAACTAACCTTACAGCTGCCATCAGGATTTTGAAAGAAAAATTGATCTCATACCAGATAAACCAGGTCTGAGATGTTTGTCCTAGGTGATGATTTTTAAAAGTGAAAGCCTTTTGTTGATTCTTCTCAAAACATACAGCTTTACTGAGCCACACTTCTTTAAATGTGTGTGAGTAGCTTTTCAAAATGTTGATCAAATATACTTTTGGAAAGTCTCTACTTATAGAAAAACTGAGACACAGCATATGTTCTTAAAGAGGGAGGATAAAAAACACCACCAAAACAGGTTTACATGAGATCCTCTTCTTGTCAGCACTGATTTTGCAATTAGCGCAGTAAAAGAATATGTTTTGAGAATGAAATACATTTAGAAGTCAAAGATGTGGCTCCTTTCCCAGCCAGTAAAAGGGGAAGCAGGGAAGATGGAAAATAATCTGATGCAGTGTTTCTAGATAACAGTAGACATTGCACCTCCTGTAATACCTGCAGTGAGTGTGTCTTTGAGTGCCTTCCTAAGCCTCTTTTACAGAGCTTGTACTGCACTCCAAGGTGAGATTGATGTGATAGCCGTAAAGACTATTTGTCAGGATTTCTTCTCATAACTCAGTTCTAAATCAGTCAGGGAGGGTAGTTTCCAGGTGGATTTCTGGGATGCTGAACGAAGCTAAAAAGCTACTAAAATGAATACCATTACTTTATCAGAGTTCCTCATACACTGTAGCAGCTCTTCTGAGAATGAAAATTCTTGACGAGTTGCTGCATGAAGAATTTGCCCCGTAGGTGATGGTCTGCCTGTTAAATTCCATCTTGTTGGTTTTTTTATATATA
>NW_009912412.1:0-14535 GCF_000696875.1 Nestor notabilis
TGAGGAGGTCTGGAAAGAAGGGAGGGATAGGGGAGAGAAGGATGGAAAAAGGCAGCAAGCGGGAAGGATGGGGAAGGAAGGGCAGGAAGGAGAAATTATAGGAAAGGAAGAGTAGTGGGGAGGAAGGAGGGGAGCACTGAGAAGAAGGAAGGGATAAAGAAGAGAAGAATGGAAAAGGCAGCAGGAGAGGGGATGAGGAAGCCTAGGGAGTAAGGTGGGATGAAGAATACTGGGAAGAAAGGTGGGAGGGGGAAGAAGGGAGGATGGAGCTGCAGTGATGGCTGGGGAGCACTATCAGGGGCTTGGGGGGAGGAATTGACCAGGGGTGAGGGTGCACAGGAACAGAACATGACAAGGGACCCCTGGCACACAGGGGAAGGGGGCAGGTGTTACCAGTGCCAAAGCTGCCCCCCCCCAGACAACCAGACCCAACACCTTCTGCAGCACATCAGGCCTTTAGGAGCAGATGCCTGGGCCATGCTTACAGGGCAGCAATTCCCCTGAGTAGAAATGGCAGCTTTTATCAAAAATTAGCCACCCAGCAATGACTGGAAAGGTTATAGATGGGTGGTCATAGGTGGAGAGAGGGGTGGCAAGAGTTTGCTGGAAATATTGAAGTATTCAGGGTGGTAAAAGTAGAAGAAACCTCTGAAGATCTGCAAAAGGACTTCAAAATACTGATCAACGTAGAATATGGTGTATGGGCAAGACTGGCATCACTTTACTGGCTCAGGGATGGGCTGTGAAGTGGCTGTTACTACTCCAGAAAGGGAGTCTGGAGCTGTAACAAACATTCCTGTGAAAGCAGCTCAGGGTTTGGTAGTGATCAAAAAGAAAAAAGTGATCAAAGAAAGCAAGTCCTGGAAAAGGAGCGGGTCATGAAGAGAAAAACTGAGCACCTACATAACAGACCCCAAAATGCAGCAGTGGCCCCAGGAAAGTGGCTGGAGAGCAGATCTCCATTCAAGAACAGGTTGAAAGGGGAGAGAGGGAGCTGAGATGAGGGGGCAGAGGTCAGAGACTGGAAAACAAAGACTATAAAGGAAGGGAGAAGAAAGGGAATGAAGACGAGGAAGGGCAGAGGAGGATAGATTTGCCAGGTAGGAAATAAGAGAGACAAATCCTCAGGGATTTTATCACTTAATGTCAATCTAAATGGTGATGGTGCAAAAGGAAGTAAGTTCTCGTGAGGACCCAGGGTGGACAGAAGATGGGCACATCTTCAGCACCGGAAAGGTAAACTGTGAGTTCAGATCAACCCCTGCTGTTGAACCCTGCCACTGTGCCAGTGCATCTCTGCAGGACACCTCTACCTTACAAGAGGAACAGCTTTTTTTCAGCAGAGTTTAATGGATTTGAAACATCATTTAAAGTTCAACCAGAAAAAAGAATTCATACCAGAACAAAAACATCACATAAGGGTCATTGCTGGCCTGAGCCCAGCAGGCCATGGTCAAGCTGTTCATCTCAACAGCATAGCCACCCTGGAAAACCTCCACTTTGCAATGGCCGTGGCATGATCCCACCACACAGATGTTCTCAGCACCCAGAAACACCCCAGCAGCAGGTCCAGCATCACTGCAGGACACTCACACCTGCACAAACTCCTACCATTGAGCCATGCCCTACATTACTTCTGAAAAATGGTGCTTTTTCCTCCAGATCACTGAAGCAGCTAAAAATACTATTATGGGGTAGCTGAGCTTGTGCAGAGGGAGGACAGGTGGACCTATTGCTTCTTCCTACAGAGGAGCACCTAATTAATAGTCTGCCTTGGCTGTGGCATAGTGCTCTCTGTGGTCACAACAGGTGAGGGTGCGTATTTTGTGGCTGATATTTGAGGGAAATTTTGGGGCTGGTATATCTTTGCCTGTGATTTCACAGACCAGAATTTGCCTCTGCAGGTTGATGTTACACAGATATTGCTGGAGCTTTAACTTAAATTCAGGAAGGGGCCTTGGCAGCTAAAGGTAAATACTTTAGCCTCTCCCATGCAGTTCTTGCTCCACTCACAATCCATGAATGAAGGTCCTCACTTCTGTCCTTCATATTCTCAGTAGCAGTTGTCTCAGGATTGATCACAGAAATAAAGTAGGAGTGGACTAGGGAAGGCAGAAGGGTCTCAGTGTCACAGATTCAGTGACATAGCCAGGTGAAAGCCACAGGCTTTCACCCGATGTCTCATGCACTGGTCCTGAGCTAAAGATTTCACGTCTCTATTTTGCAGATTGTAATAGATAATGCTACTGTAAATTTTCAACTCTGTTTCTTTTTTACAGGGAGGAAACATTGTTAAACCCTAATAAAGCATCAGGAACAGCCGTCTGTTTCATCTCTCTTTAGGAAGTGAGAAATTATTCCCAATAATAGCAAATCTTCATTCCTGTGATAATGAAATCAGCCCAGTCTGACCCTAGGTCGTGGAAAAAACAGAGCAATATTTACAAAGGAAATAAATAAGATGAATAAAAGGGAGGAAAGAAGTACGGGAGGGGAAAGCGACATGTCAAATTTATTCCATGCCAGGAGCAGGACTAAGATGGTTCCCCCATTTTCCATTCTCTAGTTCAACTCACAGCCCAGAAAAATGTCTTCTTGCCCAGTTTTCAGTTCAAATATGTACATGTTGAGTTCTTGTTTCTAAACTGCATCCCTTTAGGCATCACTTCAGAAGATACAGAAACATGACCCAGGAGCATACACCAAAGGCAGTGCTTCAAGGGTGGGTTCTGGATCTGTGCAACATCAAACTCACACAGCAAGCGGGGAGCATCCTTGGCACAGGAGCAACTCATAATGCAAACACTAATCATAAAGGAACTCTATAGGCAGACGTATCAGAGAGGAAAATTGATTAAGCCTGTGCTGCCTTGCCAAAATCTTCCTTTCTGAAAGAAATGTTCAGGTAACGCTGGCTTACTGAATGTCTGACAAAGTTCAGGCAAGTCAGTTGAAACCCAATAAATGTGTATGTCAGGGGGAAGTAAGTACCAGCAGCAAAATAAATACTGTGCGGGAGATCAGTTGATGTCATCTTTCTATTCATTTCTCTCCAAAAAGATACCTTTTTCCCCCACAAAGCAATCACTGCTTTCTTAAAGGGATTACAGACAGCAATGCTGGTTGCAAAGAACCATTTATTCTCTCAAGATGTTTATAAGCCTTTTCTTTCATCCCATATCCTTACACTTTTGTTGCTGCCTTTTTTTTTAAGGAAACAAAGAAAATGAAAAATGTGCAGTTCTTGAAACTGAGAGTTTGGAGAACAGTTTTAGTTTAAAGCACATTGGGCTTTTTCCTTAAAAAACCCAAGCTTCTTTAGGAATACTTTTTTTGCAAAATTTCATTTGGCAAAAAGGAAATAAAAATATTTTTCTTCAAAATTCAGAAGGTTTTTCCCCTGACCTCCCACCCTGCTGGAGCTCAGTGGTGTGCTTTGATTTTCACAGACCCTAGCTTTCCATAAAGCCTTTTACAACCTGGAGTAAGTGCTGTGAGAAGCTCCTTTAGCACAAAGTGCCATGAGGTTGTCGCATGCAAAACTCAATTTAGCCAATACTTCCCTCTACCGGGAAAGAAAAATACTGTGATATGTTATAATTCCCTTTGAGATAAAGGGAGATACCAGCACAAGAAGGGTTTTCCCATCTAAAAATGATGTGAGATTCAGGGTGTGTGGGATGAAGAAATGGAATCAGATCAACATTGCTCATTTATTTACGAGACAAAAGGGGTTTTGGCTGTCCGATATTGAACCCCCCTTAATGGGGACACCCCACCACCCACCTCTCCCTCCAAGCTCCCTTCCCTGCTGGCTTCCCAGTCCCACTGTGACTGTGAGTGAATGGAGAAAACCTGCAGGCTCAGTCCCTTCCACACTCCCACCTCTGTGCTACAGAAAGCAGAAGGTCAGCCCCTATTTGCACCAGGGCTGAGCCTGCTGCTGGGTCACATCAGGAATGGTGCTAGAGCTTCATTGTACAACATTGTCTGGGATCTGGGCTTGCTCCTTCCTCTGTAATAAGAGCTTGATTTCTTCTCACCCTCACTTCAATTTCAATAAGCAGAGACCCTGACATAAACCCAGCTGCTGTGTCAGGATACATCTGTATCAGTCTTCAGCTTCCATCTTTTAATTAAGTGTATCATCCTTGTGGAGCATCTTTCATCAAGCATCCATGGGGAAATACTGTAACGCCTGGCTAAATTACTACATTTGTTCAATCATACTCAAAGATATAATCCTAGTGTGGGTTAATCTAATTTAATGGGGAGAGGAGGGGGGAGGGAATTACAGGCAGGCAATGCCTCTGTCAACGAATGTGTCCAAGTGTGAAGAAAGAGTTCGGTGCTCTGATAGACACATAACAGCTCACATCATTAAAGTAAAATTTCTTTTGCCTCCTTGAAGAGGCTCACACCCCACACCACCCCAAATTAGGCCACTTCATGTCACAGCAGACTATAGCTGTGTTTTATTGTAGAAGGGGATGAAGGTTATGCTGGGCTGGGCTGAATTATGTCCCATTAGCACACTCCCGCCACCTGTGGACAGTGCAAGTATTTGGTAATTAGGCAGTTGAGAGAGCAGAGAAATACCACTTCGCTAAGTGGGGAAAGCTTTTTCATGGGGTTTAATGATTAGCAGCGTCAGAAAGGCAGACCTCAGGTTCCCAGCAAAGCTTTCCATTCCTTCCGAGTTCCCTGCGTCATAACAAATCACAGGTCCCCACGAATTTCTGACACCCAAAAGGTTGAGAAAAACACCTCACATGAATTTTTCTTTGCTAGCTTCCTCGAAAAAGTTATCTAATTCCCCCCTTTCCCAGATTAGGTAAAGCCTCCTACGAGGGGGTGGTTGCACATTGAGCCTTGGCAAAGTGACTGAGAAATACAAATATATTCCCTCCTTTTGGGGTCAAAAGCACCAACTCATGACACCAAAGTTGCTTTAACCCTGCAATCTCTCAGCAGAGGACACTGCCATCTCTTTAAGGGCTTTGAGGAACAGCAAGACTTAGCCCGTGGAGGGAATCAGAACTCCAAGGTGCAGCTGGATATTGGATGTCCAAGGAAGATGTTTTAGGGAGGGTGAAGTTTAAATTTTGTCATGCTCTGAGGGACTTTTGGCTGTGATTTCCACAGGGAAGGGCTTCAGAGCACACCCAAAGTAAGGTTAAACATTTATAGGAAAAAAAAATCCACATAGAATCTAAAGCATCTAGAAATGTTGGTGCTTTAAATGCACTGCAAGATCAACAACTCCTGATGTAAAATCGTATTTGATTTGTGGCCAATTACATTTGCTGTGCATCTTCCTTTCCTTGCACGGGTACTTTGAGCAAATCCTTGCCTTTCTTTTGCCTCCAGAGCCACCCCTTGTGCATTATACAGAGAATCAACAAGGATCAACTTTACATTTCATTGTGTTAAAGACACCAAAAAAAAAAATTTAACAGAGTCAGAGAAAACTGGTTGATTAGCAGAAACCTGCCTTCAGGTGTATCATGGAGGCACAGCTAATAAGAAGACCCCCCACAAGGACTGGAGGGATATTCAAAGCTATAAAGTAATTTTCTGCATTTAGTACCCTCTTCTTTCTTTCACTGCAGTCCATCATGCCTTCCCTCCTCCATTTTAACACTAATTAAACTCGAGCTTCCTTCCAGTACATTTACTTAAGATTTTACATGAATCATGAACCATTTCCTTTTTTTTTTTTTAATTTGAATTTTCTAATTAATTGTAGTGCCTTGTAATGCCTATTAGTTTGTATCCATACACTAACATTGCAGTTTCTGGGAAGTGCTTGGGGTAGTAAGATGCAGTATAGCTAAGCAATAAAGACCACATCTTTCAGCACAAAAATAATCCTGTGAACTTCCTTAGGACTGCTCTAGGCCTACCAATACTTGCATAGGCCAGACCTCAGGCAAATTGTGGTTACAAGTGGTTAAGTGACCCAATTTCTGATAAAAGCTTAACAAATCTGAGGAAAATTAAATTGAGCTATCCTCCAGTTCCTCTTCATGTAAGGTTTCTACACCATCTTTATCCTTCAGTGCCCTTTCTCTTGTGCTCCTCACTGATAGTTTCATCTTTATACTTACAAAGTTACAACCCCAGGCATTGTAAGCTGCGGGGCTTTGACTGGCCATGTCATTTTGTTTGCAAAAGTCTTCAGTCCACCATATTACTTCTTTCTGGTCACATTTCCCTAGCATACCTGCTTTTCAATCCATTTCCAACCTAAGTCTACCGCAACACAGATGAGGCAATGGAGTCTTTCTGTCTGAAAAGAGGAAGACACAACTGAATTCAGGACCTGTCATTAATATTTTTTCAGCATCTTCAAGCTGAGCAGCTTGAGAAGCCCCAGATGAACACAGGGGACCTTCCCACAAGCTCTTTCAATCTTGAACTCTTATCCTGATGCTGCATATATGTGGGCAGCTTGTCTGAGCCCTGTTGCCTTTGGGGATTGCTTGCATGAGTGCTGCTACTCATCCTCCTGGAGAGACGAAGGCACAAGGAGGATGGGTGGTCAGCAAAAGCCCATAGAAAGTACAAAAGGATCCAGTGACAAACAGGCACTCACAAAATAGTGGTTTGTTCATCCAACCCATTTCCTCCTTGGGCAATACAAAAGGCACCAACAAGACCCAAGACCAGGAGACACTTCCACATGCAGATCTCCACCCTCCCTCCACCTTTGAATGAACACTGCACAACCAGAAACAGTTACCAAATATATCCACCAGCTGTTTCTTGTGCCTCAGTGAAGAGTCAGGCGCTAGCCCTCACACACCTCTGGGCTTTCTTCTTCTTTCCTTCATCTGGCTGTTTGCAAACACAATCTGCAAACTTCTCATCCCTCTCCTGCTTACTTCCACTTCTAACTTTTATCAGGTCTTTCCACTGATCTCCCCCTCATCTTCCTTTCCCCAGCAAAAAAAAGTTTTGAGAAAGGTATGAGACAAAGTTAGAGCCTCTACAAGGCGACCCTCCAGCATAAATCACCTGTAATCCTGAGGTAATAAACCAGTCGTCACTCACAAGGGCAGGAGGAGGACAGCATTCAACAAGGATGCTGCTAATGCAATAAGCCCAATTACCTGCTGGGATAAACTACAGTGAAGTCACTGTGTCCTCCAAGCATTCAAAAATTTGCCCTATGAAAAGTCAAGAAATCCTTTGAATCCTCCTGGTTTGCCTCTTTGCAAAAGATTTTAAACAAAGCTGTAATTGCTCAATGCTCTCAGCTTTTCATACTTCATCCTTAATGCAATATCCCATCTCTGACAGATAGAGCCTTTAAGAACTGTACTGCCCTTGACTGGAAATCTAGCATTAAAGCACATCAGTGTGCACACTGAACAACCACATATTGCTTTCCAAGCTGACCTCCTCTGAGTGCAGGGTCAGACCCTTGCTGGATATTGAATGCTCTCCTCAGCATCAAGCAAAGTCATTTGTTTTTCCTCTGCAGAGCTTTTGAGTGCTCTCTCTGAGAGGTTTTTAATTTTATCTATCCTTTCATCTATTTTCAAGCATTGATTTGGAGGTAACTTTAAATGGGATACAACTGGGGCTTATGCCAGGTATTTTGGAGGGAATTACTGTCCCTCAACACAGCCGCCCATGGACAAATAACACAAAATCCTGACAATTGACTTTGGTCTTCCAAAGCGGCGGATGGGTTCAAGAGTGGCCTTTCTTTGTGGGCATTTGGGAGTCTGACAGAAAGGATGGATGCTGGAGATGTACTTCCTACTGACTGCCACTTTTCATATTTTGCTTTTTATAACAGATTTTCACTTCTGTTTTTCTGTACTCGCATTTGAAAGAGAAATAAAAAATAACACAAAAGGTGGTTTAAATAGATGGCCTAAGTAAAAGAAAAGTTGAATTGTGAACATACGTAAAAGGCAGGTACCCTGAACTGAGTGACAGTTTACCCCAATTTTCTTACAAACAAGGTCACCATTTTACTATTTTTGTACACCTGACAGCAGTAACTCACTCATGTCAGTCCCTCCCCCAAAGCATCGCATGACTTTACAGTCTCACTTCATGCCCCATGTTTAGTATCCGACAAAAAGACAAGTGCAGCTATGAACCTATCCTGTACAACAGATAAGCAAACAAAAGCAGTAATTTCTTAAAAACAAACAAAAATCCCCAGAACCAAACAGGATGAACTCTACAAGTCCACATGCTTTGAGAACATGGCTCCAACAATATCCCCAGCACAAACATGTATCTGAGCCTTATAATCTCATTAGATAGAAAGGCCATGACTGGTTTAGGGCTATAACGTAGCACAAGAAACTCTGAGATTGCAACAAAGGAGGGTGGTCACTAGACTAAGCAGACTTGGGTTCAGTGCAGAGTCCAAGATTTTCTCCCAGAATTGTGGCTGTCTAGTAAACCCATGAGAGGTTAGTGCTTTACAGCTATGAGCTTTGTGTGTTTTTTCCAATCTTGTGTGAGTTATGGTGGGATTAATGTGCTCCCATTTAGGTGTCTAAAAGTTAGACCTAAGTCTAAGTCCAAATACATCTCCCCTCCAAAGGGTCAGTGGAGAGATATGTGATTATCCATCCCTAGATGGGTAAGATAAATCAATCTCTGGAGATTCCTTTTTCCCCTGCATTAACTTGTGGCATGAGCCTAGAGGTGAGGTTGTACTGTATTAATGATGAATTGTATTGGGTTTACCTTGCCACGTAAACCCAACTAATAAATATGCATCTCTTCTGTGGGCTTCTGCCTGCCTGAACTGACTCATGAGCAGTAAGATGGAAAGGCACCCAGTCCCAGTCCTCCCACTTGCCTATTTTCATTTGCATTGCTTTTACTGAATTGGGTTTTATTTTAGATAAGTATGTGTGTGTGTATATATACATGTACACAGATGGGGGGGTGTGGTGTTCATTTGTTGTTTTTTGGTGTTTGTTTTTTCTACACTTCAACAAACTTCTAAGGAGACCAGTTCTCCTGGAACTTGTAAGTTCTTGCCGTAAGTGTAACCAGAAGACCCCACTTTTAAAATACCAGCTGCCTGGACACTGCCTACTTCCTAATGATTTTTCTGTCATTTTGCTGTTTGTAAGAGCCACCATACTTCAGATTTTTCTCAGCTTGAGAAAGTTGGAGACAGTGTCCTCCCGGGCAAAGAGCAGTGCCTGAAGGGGCACTCTAGAAAGAGACCACAGGAGCAGGTGCTCAGTTAACTGCTCCATAATCAGTTTATTTGTCTGAAGAGATGTTGGGACTGATGTCAGCTAACGGGCTGCTAAGGCTTGAGCAAACAAATGAAATATCAGTTTTTAAGGAAGTTTGCAAAACTAAAGTAATAGAGGATACAACAGTATTTGTAAAAGGCTTGGTAGCACATGTAAGGCTGGCTCAGAACACACTTTAATCAAAATGGGAAAAAAATTCTAGATTGTTCCTACTGTGTAGGAGGGAAATCCTAAGGGGATAACTAAGGGGAAATCATACTATGACGAGGCTACTCTGTCCTCGTGAGACCTCACTTGGAGTATTGTGTCCAGTTCTGGTGTCCTCAACATAAAAAGGACATGGAGCTGTTGGAGCAAGTCCAGAGAAAAGCCACGAGGATCATCAGGGGGCTGGAGCATCTCCATATGAAGACAGGCTGAGAAAGCTGGGGCTGTTCAGCCTGGAGAAGAGAAGGCTGTGTGGAGACCTCATAGCAGCCTTCAAATATCTGAAGGGGGCCTATAAGGATGTTGGGGAGGGACTCTTCATTAGGGACTGTAGTGGTAGGACAAGGGGTAATGGTTTCAAACTTAAACAGGGGAAGTTTAGATTAGATATAAGGAAGAAGTTCTTTACTGTGAGGGTGGTGAGGCACTGGAATAGGTTGCCCAAGCAAGCTGTGAATGCTCCAACCCTGGCGGTGTTCAAGGCCAGGTTGGACAGAGCCTTGGTCAACATAGCTTAGTGTGAGGTGTCCCTGCTCATGGCAGAGGAGTTGGAACTAGATGATCTTAAGGTCCTTTCCAACCCAAACTATTCTATGATTCTATAAATTCCACATTAGCTTACTCGTGACTAACAAAAACAACAAACAACAACAACGACGACAAAAAACCCCACAAACCAAAACAAACAAACCACCAATACCCCAAACCCATAACTTTGGTTTAGTTAATGATTATTTCAGCAGAAGACAAGGTCCTCAGCTGGCATAAATGGGCTCAACATCATCGATCAAATTATACCAGCTGAGGGCCTGATTCAGAAATAAGTAAGAAATGAAAAGTGGGTAAAAGTTTCCCAGACAAATTAAAAATTAATTAACAGCTGAAATTAACTTACTTCTGCATGATGGTGGGCATCACTATGATTTTTCTTGCTACTGTGCTGCAGCCTCAATGGAGGAGGGAACTAATTGCCCAATGAGCTTGAACATTCACCAGCTGGATTTTCCCTAAGAAAAAACAACTCCCTCAAAAATAAGTCCCCAAACACTTCAGGGAAGCACTGCAGGTGGGGGGAACAGTCATGGAAAGAAAGTATTCATACAGATTAAGATCTTTGTCCTTAGATAAATAAGGTAGGATAAAGTTGTATTTTGCACTTGCTACACATCATTAGATGAGAATGGGTGCTGAGCTGCTAGGAGAATCCATTTGCAGTATCCCTCCCATTCCACCAGCATCAGTGGAGCACCCTGCATGTTTAGGTCTACATGTTTTACATCAAGCATCCTGCTTCCTGCCCAGAGAACCAGTCAAATGCACTTGCAGAAGATTTGCCTTTATATAAAACCAAGTGCAAGATGCAGTATGATCAAAGCTGGTGGGAAGAGCAGTGTGAAGGAAATAGGGCCATCCTTCACCCCACCAGCCTCTCTGTGGCTCACCACCAGTGCTTGGCAATGCTTTTTGCAGTAGCATTTAAAATAACTCTTCCTCATGGTCATGGTAGTTTCAGTCATGTTCCTAATCTGTAGCATGGCTACATCCTGTCCTGCACAGGGATTTTTCATGGGATTTGGTTTTACCCGCGTAGGCATCTTTAGCTCAGAAGTGAGCCAGTGTTTTTTGAGAGCATAATAGTGTTCACTCACCCCAGTTCACAGTCACTGACTGTCCTGGATTCAGCTGTAACAGTTATTTTTCTCCTTCTTAGTAGCTGGTGCAGTGCTGTGTTTTTGACTTTCAGCCTGAGAACAGCGCTGATAACACCGATGGTTTTAGTTGTTGCTCAGTAATGTTTACTCTGATCAAGGACTTTTCAGTCTCATGGTCTGCCAGCGAGGCATAAACCATGACGCTGGCAAACACAGTTGTGTGAAAGGGAAACTTTTGTCATCCTCCACTTCAATTAAACATTTTGATCCTGCAGTCAGTGATAACAAACACGGTGTGCCATATAGGATACCTGACCCATGACACTGTGCTGTGCTTTGGTAGCACTATGGCAGTACAGGTGTTGTTGTACAAGCACACACTGATGAGATTACCCTACAGCTGGGTATCAATAGAAACGCTGTCATTGCATCACACATGTCTTAGCACCCTTTCCTAATCCAACTGCCTCACAAGGTCACTTCTCAGTCAGTCTGCTGTGGCAGAGCATTGCTCCTGTCTTGAACCCTGTGATGTAACCCAGAGTAAAGCTTTCAATTCACACCGTGAGAGGAAACTTAAAAAGTATAACTTGAACCTTGCTGAGGAAAAAGATCTGCCAAACCCATGAGCCTGGGGCATGAAATGCATTATGCATGTTATTGAGAAATGAACTCCAGCCCTCAATGCTCCAGAGACTCAGCCAGGACAAGGGAACAGATCTAGTTAAGATTTTCCCATCTGGGGGAGGGTTGTGTAGGGTGTAGAAGTTGTGCAACTCTAAGCAAGTGCTCCCTACATCAGGAAAGATATTTTCTTTCAAGATTAAATGTCTATCTGAGAAGAAAAAGTACAAAACAAGCCAAGCATTTCCAGGCTACTGAGCTTACAAAAAGAGATGCTGACTGACCTTTCTCCTTTTAGAACATAAAAACATACAAGCCCACCTGCCTCTTCTCAACATAGTCCCAGACATGCATTTTCTGGACTGGCTTAAATTGAGCCTAGACTCTCTCATGGCACAGGGCCATCTCCTTTCCCCAAGGAGTTTGACACCAGAATAAAACCTCAATGTAACCCCATGGCTTACCAGAATAAATGCATCACCTCCTTGAGATCCTCCAAGCCACAGAAGCTTATAGCTTATCCAAAAATCACCCAGTCCTATTAAATGCATCCAAGTCTTCCTCCAGCTGCTATCTTCACTTCTTCTACATCATCAAAACACCACTAAACTCTCCCACACCTCACCTTGACAAACATCGCCCTCCCAAATACTCACCTCTATCCTAAGCAATCATCTCCTCCCTTATATCTAATTTTTGTATTCTCCCCACCCCAATCTTTATACCTCGCAGCTGTGTCCTGATGGCTGAATGGGTTAACCCTTTCCCTGCAACACCCAGTAAAGCTTCTGACAGTTGCTGTTTCAGCCACCAGGAGAAGGAAAATTGGCTGCATATTATCAGGACTATAATGACAGGTTACAGCTGTGGCACTGCTGGGTCAGCTATAGGAAAACAGCCAAAAGATTATTTGATTGATGAGAAAAATGCCTGTGTGAGAGGCTTTAAGAGGTCATTCCACTTACATTAAAATAATAAATAGAAAGACGATAGTGAATAAGTGCCTTCATTGAATGAAAATAACTGTACTAAATAATCTTTCAATATAGCATTAAAAGTATATCTGTGGCTTCAAGCTGAAGTCAAGCTAATCTAAATGAAAAGGTAGGCTTGTGATTTTAAATGTAAGCCTAATTAACTGTGAAACAAAGTGCTAGGGGGCAGACATTCTTTGTGACATATATATAGAGAGATATATATATACATATATAAAAAAAAAACATAATGACCTGCGCTAAGGTCACTCAGTTGGTCTGGATCTACTTTTTGCATCAGTTTGTACAAACCTTAGCTCAGTACTTGTCCAACAAGCGTCTGCATTTATTTGCTTGCAATTATACAAACACTTGTCCTGCACATGACCCGTGAACATGCCTGTCTGCTCTGCTATATGATTTACCTCCTGCAAAAGTGACTTTGCTCTTGTTGCCAGAAAATCTCTTTTACTTTCTGGTGTTGCTGTCCCAACACACAATGTCTCAGTTAGGGACCATCTCAATTGACTGGATGGGATAAGCAAACACATTTTGGATGATTGGATTTTGCTGCTCTGGAGCAACTTGCGTTTTGAGACCAATACAGTAGGAGTGACAAATTTTCTATGTGCATTTTCCGGCTTTTCTGTGTGCCAGAGCTCTGGCCTATAGCCATGGGGTCATGGGAAGCTTCCACAGGGAAAACTGCACCCCTCCTATACTCCTGGGAGGAAGGGTCATGGTTGATGCAGGCTGTATTCAAAATAAGCATTGTTCAATACTCTGGTTTAACCCTCACTGACATTTATTCCCTCTCAGGAGCAGTCACGTCTCTCCTCTTGACTTTCGTTTTGCAGGATTGAACAAGCTAAGATTCCAGGCCTCTTCTTAAAGCCCTTCTAATCCCCTGTCGTAGAAGCCCTTTAATTCTTGTTTGATTTGTACGAATCTTTCTCAAGCATCAGTAACCAATGGATATACAGGTGCAGAGGCAACTTCACCCACGCCTTCCCACTGCATTAGCACATCCTGCCCTCCATGAACTGTGTCTCAGCTGGTAGATCTTCACTCATATTTCTCTGTTTCATGATTGCATCACATTACATTTCACAACCATTCTGATTCAGTAAGTTATCCAGGTCTTCACAGTGCTCTGCTGTTCCCATCACCTGGTAACAAATGTCCCCATTTGGCATCCATTTTGTTTATCAGAATACCAGTAAATAAGATCAACTATATTCTCCCTTCTTAGTAAATAGGTTTCAAACCTATTTTATTCACTTTCATGCTTTCCTTCAAGTCTCTCATTATTTCCCCTTCAAAATGTGTTCTGCAGCCCTGTGACATACTTAGTTCAGATTAGCAAGCCTCTGATTCCTTGAATTGCTTGTTACTGCCTTTTCAAATACAAATATTACATTTGGCTTGGCTTTTGTGGATTGTTTTTTCTGTCCTGCTACCTTCCCTAATTCGACAGTGTCACAAAACCTCATCCCTGTCCCATTTTATGCCAATCCCACATCTTCTTTATTTTTTCTTCTAGTTTCTTATATAGCCAATGAGTTACTTATTATTGTTCCAGCATCCTATTCATGGTCTAATTCCCTTTTACCTTGGAAATTTTCACTCATTTTGTTTTCTGACCTTTAAACTGTATCTTTCTTTTATCACAGCTGCTCCTCCCACTCCCTCTAAGCTCTTTTCTTTCTGCTAATACTCCTTTTTAAACTACTTATCTCTTTAGGTTTCAGACTCTATAGTTGAGATAGAGGTCCCGACATTTTTTTTTTTTTTTTTTTTTTTTTTTACATTTTTTTTTTTTTTTTTGGA
>NW_009912412.1:14566-27921 GCF_000696875.1 Nestor notabilis
TACACTGTGATTATGTAATTTGGACCTAAAACCACTAGGAGGAAGCATTCAACAAGTTTCAGTGTCCTGCTGCAGATCCCAGTCTTAATTTTATTAAATTCAAAGGGATTTGAGAAGGAACCAAGGGGCCTGCTGTGTCACACATCCGCTTGAAAGATCCATGGCACATAATCCCTTGAAGAAATGTCTAACTATTCACTTTCTGGTAAGACTGGCTCCTTTGTTCCTGCTGCAAAGCGGTTTCACAATTCCAACCTCTGAAGAACAGAAGCCACTTCTAATTTCCAGGGTAATTTATGCACTGTAGGTAGTTAAATCAAGCCCACTACATTTGTTCTGGTATTTTCATGTCATTCATTGGTATATTTATTGTGCTACATTGCTATCAAGGGAATAAACAGAAACAGCATATTGCTGATCTCATGTTTCTCATGGCCTGTCAAAGGGAAAGGCTCTCAGCCCTCATGGTTTTTTGTCTCTATTCATAATGTCTTTAAAAAATCAGTAATTTGGGGTAAAATTTGATACAGAAATTATGGAAGAGGTAAACGCTGAAGAGACCAAGCTGTTAACGCAACGCTATCAGAATAGTGGCTAAAAGGGTTCAAGCACATAAGACATCATTCTTCTGTATGACCAAAAAGACAGTGGCGCATCTGGAAACAAGACTGTATGCCACAACACAAAAGGTAGGATTTTAATATGGACATCAGTAGTATCTGAAACGAAGAGAGTTCAGAGAAGAACCAGAAGGGTTAAAGGACGTGGCAAGAGACTTGGCTTTCCCCAAACAATACCACCTTTACTGAGAAGGGTTTCTGCAGAAGGTGGAATTCACTCTAAGAGGTAACTGTAATTTCTTGCACCAATAAACAACTCGCTTTAGGTAGAAAACGATCTTTTGTAACCAATCTCCTACACTGGTGGAGCTCTGACTCAGCTTCAGGCTAGCCTTCCCAGGCAGACAGACTTCAGTGAGGCTTGTGTACGTAGCTGTCAATAAACCATTCTTACAATTAAAAATACGCCTTCCTGGCACACAGACTGGCAAAGATCAGTTGCACTACCTTTGAGTATGGATGTGTTAAACATACAATCCTGAGCGGATGTCAGGACTGTTCATTGCACACCCAAACCAATGGGAACATCACTATTGCTTCTTGATGGACTCTGCACATGATGGGAATCATACATTGAACAGGCAGGACCTGAGAAACAGCATCTCACAAATGCCATGTTGTCAGCTCCTGAACTGTGGTGGTCACAAACTGGGCAAGTGGTTTAAAAATAATTTCAGCCAAATAAAACCATTTAATTAATTTGTTTGTAGTTAGTTTTACTTTTTGCCATGAAGGAAGAGTCTGTTGGGTTCCAATAACACAGAGCTGTTGACTTCCCTGGTAAAATACAGATTCACAATGCACCTGTCTTAAAATATGAGGGAGACAAAACTAGTTGAAGATGTTATGATGCTAGGAATAGCTAGGAGAAGCTAAGGGAATACCACAGAGGAAATTAAAAGGTATGTAAATATTTATTTGTATTCAATGTTCAGACAGTATTAGCTGGAAACAGAGTCTTATTATTAGGTGTAATTTACCTTTCATAGTAAAAGAGAATTCCTGTCCAGAAAGCTCACAATCTGAAGACGTGAAAAAGACACAAGAAAAAGGAAATTATACAGGACAGGACATATAACTGCCACAGTAGAGAAGTGTTTAAGAGAGCAGGCAACTTGCTGCAGGTTGCAAAGTGTACAACAGGTCCCACTCACTTGCAAAACCTGCTTTGCTTTCTGGCAAAAAGCAGTGCAGAAGGAAAAGCTCACCTGAGCCTTGCCAAAACCTGCCAAACCCAACAGTGACTACGCACCTACAACATTGTAACTAGGTTGTGTATAACGTGTTTGAAGTTTAAATAAGAAATTAAAATGTCATGGGTAATTTATAACTATGTCTTGTACATGACAAGGGATAACACAACAGTCATTACACAGCAAAGTGCATCAGCTGGAAGTATCTCTAAAGTACATGTACAGAGGACAAAGGACAACAATGTTTGGGCATGTGTTTTTGTAAGAAGCCCAGGCTAGTTAAAGACGTGAAGAAAGATAAAGAACTCTATAAGGAAAACGTGGTGAAGATCATGAGAGACCATGTGCACACGGTTTCAGGAGAAGCAAAATTTATGATTACATCCATAGTTCTATGTTAACCCCCAGACCTAAATGCTTCAACCCAGAATTCCTAATTGTCCATATTACTTACACTTTGGTTTCTTCTAATCTTTGCAGGAGAGAGAAAGCTGGTCCTCCCATCAGAGAAACACAGGCTGAAGTGATAAAGGCTCCTTCCACCAATGGAGCACATCCACCTCAGGTAAAGGTCTCATCCCATGGCCATGGATGATGCTCACCACCATGAAGAAAGGCAGCTCGTATGGGGCACTCCCCAGTGTGGGTTACTGGTATCTAAGGGAGTGGTTGAAACGATGCTGCCAATTTCTACCCAATGGAAATGTTTATTTGTGTCTCTCTTCACGACCACCTTGGCAGGAATGAACCTGAGCATGAAACTTAACCATTCTGTGAAGTCTGAAGAAAGTATGTAATAAACACAGTTTGTTATAGAGTGCCTTCACCTCACTTCCAGAGGAAACCAGGTTAAAAAAAATAATAATCCTCACAGCCAAAATATAAAGCAAGGCTTTACTCAGTTCGGTAAAACTTCTGTAGTAACATTAAGAGTTGTATTTGTTATTTCATTAAGCCGTAGCAACACAACTACAATAGCATACATGCCATGACTTATTCTGTAAATCGATCATATTGGAAGAAGTCCACTACACTGTGGCGTATCTATTGCTCATGCAGTGGCTATGTTTGTACATCAGTCCCCAAACATAAATAAAAAAGGAAATCAGCAGCCCTTTGCTTAACAGGCTTATAATAAGAGTATCAATTAGGAATGGACTAAGGGTAAAATCTAGGTCCTTTCCCTTCAGCAATTTATCTTAACACTAACATTCTTTTTCTGTTCTCCTGTAGATCCATTGGTGCTTGGGCTTTTCTCTGCTTCTTACTCTGGAGGTAATGTCAGCAGATGTTACCTACCACTGCTGTGAATCCACCACAGCACTCAGGTACTACAGGACCTGCTTTGCAGTGGGGTGCCCTTGATTCAACAGATCCAAACCCTTTCTCTACATACGTAAACACTGAGCAAAGCTGAATGCAGCAGAGCCAAAGGCAACAATTTAGCAGCTACCATACTTAATTGTTAACTGATCACGATCAAAAGACTTTGTTCAATAGGAAGGCTGCCTCAGCTGACATGTATTTACAATATCAGACTCTGTGAACATTTTAAAATATTCTTAGCAACATTGTCACTGATGAACTATTGAATGTCTGGAGACTGTTGATTACCTGTAATTTCTCCATTCTCAACCACGAGATTGCCGCTATTGGCTCTTGTGACACTGTCATATGATGGAGGAAAGGATGCTGAGGACAAAGTTTCAGACTTGTCAGGACTCCTACCATAGTTTTCACCCATCATAGATGCAATAAGTCCTTCTTTTTCTGGAGCAGCATCTCCAAGAGTGTCAATACTGCATGTTCTGTGATTGTATGGGTAAGAAGCCTGATTTATAGAGCGCAGGAGCAAATGACTCCTGTAGGCACGCTGGATGACAGTGGCAGATGCTTCCTCTTGCCTGTGTCTGAGTGTGGTAGAGATTGGCTCGTAGGATTTTTTTGATGGATTGGCAGACATGAACTTCTCCTCCATTTGTACTTTTAGAGTATCCAGCTCCCCAGAATCTCCTAACACTCGTTTAGTAAAAGCGAACAAGATGTCCAAGCAGTGGATCCTGTCTCCACTGACCATAGGTAGATCCATTGCTGTGAGTTCAACTTTATTTGGTTTTGGTACCCGTAAAGGTTCAGACAGAGCATCTGCAAAGTCTGAAAGTTCAGAGAAAGTTATAAACTGAGTTGCCTCAGGATCAAACTTCTCCCAGATTTCATAAAAGATGTCAAAGTCATCTTCCCCCAAAGGCTCTGTACTTTCCTCTGTAGCAGCATTGAAATTCTCCAGAATAACAGCTATATACATGTTTACAACAATAAGAAATGACACAATGATGTAACTTACAAAATAAATAATACCTATGGCAGGTTTACCACATTCACCTATAGTACCGTTTATGTTTGGATCACAGAATGGTGGCCCAGTGTTTAAAATAGGACTGAGAAGACCATCCCAACCAGCTGACGTGGTGATTTGGAAGAGACAGAGCATGCTGTTAGCAAAAGTTTGGAAGTTGAATATATCGTCAATGCCATCTTCCATCTTCACATAGGCAAAGTTAGCCATGCCAAAAATGGCATAGATAAACATGACCAGAAAAAGCAAGAGGCCAATGTTGAACAGAGCAGGTAGGGACATCATTAATGCAAAAAGCAGAGTTCGAATTCCTTTGGCTCCCCGGATGAGCCTCAGTATTCGTCCAATCCGAGCCAAGCGAATGACCCTGAAGAGTGTAGGTGGTAAGAAATGTTCAAATGCTTTACCAATGCCAGAAAGCAATAAGGCTAAAATGGAAAGGATAACAACTGGTTAGAATATCACATTTCAGCCTAACTAGTAAGTAGGATGAAATTATAATATCTGTACAATTGAAAATATCTGACGCATGTGTGCTAAGACCCTAACAGAACAATCTTTAATAGGAGTTAGATTTAAAAAAAAGCTGAAATCAACACTTATGAACTACATTCTTCAGCCACCAGAAGATAGTATTTGTTGTACTAAGGATGGTAAACACATTTCTATGTACAACTTCAAACATCCAAATCAGTCAGCGCTCAGTAACTGATGGTTTTCTTTGACACTCATTGCATGAATACTTCAGCAGGTGCAAGTTATGCACTTACCTTCTAAATTTAACTTCAAATACTGACATTACAAAGCTAAACTAAGAAAACAAGACATAATTATGTCATGGTCACCATTTAGATAATATAGTCAAGATATGTATAAGCAAACCCAGTGAGGGACACAGAGGTAGTGCATGCCACTCCACAATGGCTTTTAGTTCATTCAGAGACATAGCTACACAATGATATTATTTTATCTTTAGCTTATGTGATAAATGACAGATCTAGTAGCACTAGAAGAGGTTTGGCTTTCCTAGGTTTTGATACATTTTTTTGATACATTTTTCTGGATTTCCAGTCCAGGAACTTCATTTCTCAAGGAAGAACCATACTCTTACTGGAATCTTCCTTACCCAAAACATAAGTCATACTAAAGAAACAAAATATTTTTCTTCCTCTAAATGCCTTCTGCTATTTTAACAGTAAAGGGCCTAGCAGTTGTTATATTGGCAGAATTCTCAAATTAGCCAGAGCTCTTTACTCCATTCTTCCATTGCAATCCCTACAAATTAAAGCCATGATACATTTGTGTTGTTCTTTTCTGTTCAGTTACACAGTGTAAACCCTTATTTTCAGTCAACCAGCTTTGAGTTTCCAGAAATGGAATTCTATAGTCTATAATTTAATTCCCGTCTTTATATTCTCTGTATTTTTCAATTTTCTATCAAAAACACAGATGACAAAACCCAGCAATTTTTATCTAATCGAAGATTTGTTATTTGACACTAAACCTGTAACGATAGAAATTATCACATAATGTGATACTGGTATGACCAGTTATTCATTCTCCCTTTCAGACTAGGAAAAATCTACCTAAAGAACAATTATGAAAGATTTTACATAACACAAGTGCCTTTATTTTTTAATTAAGAAATTTTCATTAAAAGAAAATAGAAGACATTTTTAAAAAATCTTGTTCCATATTATTTTAATATAATCATGGTGGGGTTTTTTAGTTCTTTTTCCTGGAGACTTTACAGTGTTATGATTTCCATTCCAACACCAATTTGCAGCTGATAAAATTAAATTAACTTTTTTCTGAAAAAGAATCATAATTGATTCAGCAAAGAATTTGCCATACCAATTTTACTTACCAACAAGTGACATGACCAC
This sequence comes from Nestor notabilis, assembly GCF_000696875.1. Taxonomy (NCBI): domain Eukaryota; kingdom Metazoa; phylum Chordata; class Aves; order Psittaciformes; family Psittacidae; genus Nestor; species Nestor notabilis. Next base: position 20,622 of record NW_009912412.1, read on the forward strand.
AACAACTAAATCAAATATGTTCCAGGCATTTGAGAAATAGTACTGCCTCAGAGCCACCAATTTCAGTACACATTCTGCAGTAAAGATGGCAACGAAGAGTATATTGATTTTGTTAAGGACGTTAGCCTTTGTTTCACTTTGCTCATAGGTTTCCACCATCATGGTGATCATGTTAAGGCAGATAAGACTCATGACGACAACATCAAAAGCTTGACGTGTTACAATGTCAAAAAGGAAACCTTGGTACCTGTTCTAAAGGAAAAAAATGCGTTGGGCATCAGATATGAAAGCAGGGGGTATTTACCTGTACTTGTTTCGAACAGTCCGAATTTTTATGTTACATAGTCACTCAACTATAGCAAAGTCGGAGAAATTTAAGGTAGAATGTAAAAATGACATTAAAAATCCATTCCCACCCTGGAGTTTAACCAGTTCCAAGGTGAACGTAAAATCCAACAATATTTATGCAGAGAACTTCATAAATATTTAACTTGAAAAATCTTTAAGTGCAACTTTTGGTATGAAATTAACTTTTGAGCACTGAGTACGAATATATAGACAGTTTAAATAATTCATATACAATATATAAACACACAAACTTTTTAGTGAATTAAATAGCGCTTTTGCAATGCATTTTCCTTTTGAAGAATTCAGATAGTCTTACCAGTGGTCTTGGAATGGGTTTTTGAGGTTTCTTGGATCCCAGCTTTTTCATTGCATTGTAATATTTTTTCTGTTCTTCTGTCATAAAGATATCTTCCCCACCTAAGTATTTAAAGAAACGTCAGTGTTATTTAGTCAGAAAGCAACACTATTGTACTTATAAAGTCTAAAATGCTGGAAACTAACATTCCTTCCTTTTTCATGTGTTGCTGGTACTAGCCTTTTCCATAATGTGTGACTGTGTCCAAACCTTACATTCACAGAGCAGAAGTGCAGGGTGACATCCAGCTAGCTCACAAGGCATGAAAGCAAAGGGCCTACTGACAGGAAACCTGGACAGGAACAAATCTTTCCCTGGCTTCCCACATTCTGGTTTTGTTGAATATCCCGACTACTCAACTGTACCAGACCACTTTCTAAACAACAAGTTTCCTGTCATGTTCAGTTCCCCAAAAGGAGCAAAATTTTAAGGGGCAGCAGGGATGTCAGTGCCTTCAAAACATAAGAGATAGATGTTCTAATTATAGCAGAAAAGAATGGAGGCAGAAACTCACCCTGGGTATCACTTCTGCCAACTTAATTACTAATGCTCATGAATGCCAATAGAAGTTTTAGATTTTATATATAAGAAGGACCGTGTTTTCTTAAGATAGAATTGCTCAAGACATAGTAGTTGCCTGAGAGCACAACCGGTATACTTATCTTTTTTTTTTGTTGGTTGAAGTTGTCAATAATAACACCAACAAAGAGATTCAGGGTAAAGAAAGATCCAAAGATGATAAAGATTACAAAGTAGAGATACATAAATAGACTGTGCTCCATTTTCGGCTGTTCATTTTTCTGCAAGGATAAGAAGCAACATGAAAAATGACCAATAACAACATGCACCAAATTCAGAATAATCTTCGTATTGCGGATCTTCTCACGAATTGATTCCAGAATTATAGACCTACTGCTAATTTTGACAAAATTGGCATAGTTTAAAACTACCAATATTTCATAACACAAAATTTTACATGTATATAACACTTCTGGAAGGGGAACAAAATGGTGGAAGAAAGTAATGTTCATATTGGACTACATGATGCATCAGAATTCTAGGATCTCATACAGACATTATTGCTCAGATGCTGTTGTGGGCTGGTTTGTTTTTTTTTTCATTTTCAAATCTGACTTAAAATCCTACAGTTTGAAACTGATTGAGACCTTGCTAAAGTCAATAGAAACAGTTACTGAATTGGACATTTTTGCCATGATTTTCACAATCATTTCAGACACATTGGTTCAGCTTCTTCCAATAAGAATAGGATCTGTAAATTGCTCAGTACTTGAAAAATTAAGCAAACTATTTAGAAGTCTAACTCCAAGCTCTTGCCATTAAAAATATTAGCTTAGATATATTTCTTTCTTCTCAGCAGAAAACTTCTCCAATGGCCATTATGGACAAAAACAAAATCAAAGCAAGAATTTTTTCAAATCAAAACACAAAAAACCCCACTGAAATGCACATGCACAAAATTCATATATGGTTACTTTTAAAATTACTTGATTCTTTTGAACTCATGATCAAATTAAGATAACCTCTTCATTTTAAATTCTTTGCCTCCAAAGACATACCACTTTGTTCTGCATAACATTGGATGATACTTCTAACAAGACAGCAAATGTGACTGACAATATAAACAATAGGCAAAATAGTGCTAGTGATGCTTGACAATGTATTTTAAACGGTTGCTTACCCACAATAGTTCAATTCTTGGTGAAGTTTGGTTTTATGCTTTGGAGTGGACTGTTTTGAAATATTACTGTAAAATATTCAGGTTTACTCTAAGCTTAAGTTTCATCAAATATGATGTGTTAAGGTATAGGTGCTTCCATGTGAATGGGAACTTTCAAGTCCCTGGCTTGCTGATGGACATTCAGTCATTAGTAGAGTCAACATATTATAAAGAGGTGCTCAGCTGAGCAATATAGGTTTCCAAGGTGAGGAGAAATACTGCCTAGATCCTTCTGAGCATATTGACTAGATCTTCATTACCCATGGAGGGCATTTGGAGGTGAACTCAAATGGAAACCTTACGCTATAGTTACCTGCATTTTGGTTGGTGGACCTGGAGCTGAATTCCTCTCCCCATTACAACAGATTAGCTGTAAGACACTATGAATCATTCACAGATTGAATGTTTACATCAGCGGATAAAAATAATCACTGGAAAAATTTAGCATAAACAGCAGAAGTGCAGAAATCATAATGCTTTTGCAGAAAGCAGTAGCATTAACAAAAAATATAGTTTAACTATAGTGACTGACCTCTCGTGAATCTACTGCCGCATACATGATTTCCATCCAACCTTTAAATGTTGCCTAGAATGAGAGATTATGGAAAACATGTTGAACTTTCAAGGTAAAAGTCAGGGTAAATGACACAGACTGGTATGGTCACACAGACACAAAGCATCAAGCTCTGAGTTTAGGGGAACTTGCCTCTGCTGTATGTGAAGCATTTTCAGCCTTATCTGGATATGAAAGCTTGCTAGAGTGGGGCAGAACATGTTGTCCTAGGATGCTGACAGAGCAAACCTTCATTAGCATGGTTTATTAAAGGATTTACAACCTTCATGGCTAAACAATCGGTATTTGGGCAGATTAGGTGAGTATTTGCCCCAGATTTCCTTCTGAGATAGACGCTAGCTCTCAGGCTTGTGAACCTGCTGGGGGATCAAACAGCACTTGTACCCCAGATGCTTACTTTATCACCTGCAAATTCTCTATTTGTGTGAGTGTGCAGCACTAGTGTTTGAACAGCCAGCTACAAGGGAATAGCCAGCTGTATGATACCACTGTTTTCCATCACCCACAGACATGAGTTAGGAGTTGACAGGAGGTCAACTCCACATGACGTGGTGCTGGCTAGTGAAGGCAAGCAGCACTTACCACCTGAAGAAGAGCCAAGTAGCCAGAGCCAACATCATCAAAGTTGACTTTAACATTGATCCAGAATATTTTTCCTGTGTTATTATACATTCTACAGTCTGTTATGTCATTGATTGAATTATTTAATTCTGAATCTTCTTCTGTCAGATTGACACATTTCCCAAACTTCCCAGCAAAGAGGGTCACTCCCATGATGCTAAAGATGAGCCAGAAGATGAGGCAGACAAGCAGAACATTCATGATGGAAGGGATGGCTCCCAAGAGGGCATCGACAACCACCTTGGATGAAACAGGAGAGGAAAAACACACTTAAACAAAGATGGGCTCATGAATTTGCTCAGTGCAATAAGCAGTCAATTAGTCATCTCAGCAAACAGAAACCTGATGTTTTCCAGATTAATACTAGTCACAGCTGGCAGGGGTACCTTGAAAAAAGACTCGAGTCTCTAGTATATCTTAGACTTTCAAAGGAATAATTGAAATAATTTGGTCTGCTGCAAGCCACTACCACGTAAGTGTGAGTCCATTCTCTTTTGATGACTTTCCCTTGGGTTTGGAGTGGGGGATGTTTTGTTTGTTAGTCTTAAGCTTTTATATTATAAATTTTATGAACTATTCATCCATAAGCACTGCTGCAGAAGACTGCATTAAGACTGTAGAAAGTAGTTTTTAAAAGGTCTAGTAATAATCACCCACCAGTATTTTGCTCAATCTATTATTTTCAGTGGATTATGATCATGTTTGGGGTCTATAACCATGAGCTAGGTACTTTTTCTGTGCTAGGTGCTGTACAGCCACAAAAAATGTCCATATAGGTTTTAAGTGCATGCTAAGACATAACAGATTGCTTCATAAAATGGGACAAAGTAAGAAAACCATGAGAATATGGTGAAGGCAGTAAACTCAGCTGTCAGGTAGTAAAGAACAACTTGAAGGACAAGAAGAAAAGTGAAAAAGCTTTGTGAAGGTTTTTGGACACCAGAAAGTACAACGGCATCTGTTTCAAAATTGACTCCAGACATGGAAATTTTGATACATTGTTAATTAATTTTATGCAAGTTTTCTCTGCCTGCACTGTGATAAGATTGCAATTGGAGAACTTTCAGTCTCAATTCCAGAAGATATTCAAGGACAATCTATATCAAGGCTGCATTTCCAGGTAAGTATGTGACAGTGATGCCATAGGTATTTCCATCACCTGTTTTCACATACCAGAGTATATTCCATAGACCAGACTTTTGACCTAATGCCGCTGTGGTTATCATACTGTTTCATGCTGCAGTGTACAGCTGAGTTCTGCATTTGGTCAGTGATAGATTTGCAACTAAGTGTTATTAACATCCAGCAGCTTCACATTGTTCCAGGTGCTCCTTTGATAGAAAAAGGCAGCAAATATCCTACAAACACTCTTGCTTTTTGAAAGAATAAGTCTATTTAGAACAATAATTTAATAGCCTAATTTTCTGTAAATCAGTGCAGTGAAAACTTGTGGAAGGGAGGCAATTCTTTCCTCTAAATTAGCTTGCCGTCAGATTTTGAAAATGAGAATTCTCTATTTTATTTTGGCTATCTCAGTAAGACAGGAACACTAGAATGACTGAGCAGCAATGGAACAAAGTTCTGCCCTGTCTATTTTTAGTTTCAATGGCCCTTAGGATCAATTACTTGAGGAAAGCCTGTAAGTAGCAGCCAAGTACAGAGGAACACAGCAAATGCGCCTTTTAGAAAATCATTTTATAGGTCCTAAACTGAACCTGGGATGGACATGTGAACTTTATAAAGACACATGTCATGAGTTATGAACCCGTTACATGCTTATTATACTGACAAGCTTTAACTTGTATTCAGTCTTACCCTCATTCCCTCAAATCGAGACAATGCTCTTAAGGGCCTCAGAGCTCGGAGAGTCCTAAGAGATTTCATGGGCCCTAATGAGCTGCCTAAGAGGTCTATTAAAGATACCTGAAAGGGAAGACAAAAGAAAGCATTAGCTATGTCCTGACATCTGCTTCCTTTATTCCTGTTTAAAAACAAAAACCAACAAGCAAAAACAAAATCAAAACCCACCAAAACCAAATCTTCCCATATTTTCAGTGCCCTAAGTGCAATATTCTGAAACCATCGCTAAAGGAGGCAAGAGTGCTGTCTTAACTTTGTGTCCAGAAAATAATCGGTAATTCTACTACATCCTGCATCACAAGCCCTGTAGAAACACCAAAGACAGAACTTACCCCTACAATAAGGAAGTCCAGCCAGCACCAGGCATTAGTGAAATACTTCTTGAAGCCATAAGCCACCCATTTCAGGAGCATCTCCAGAAAAAAGATGAAAGTGAACATTTTGTCAAGAAATGACAACATAGTTTTAATGCTTTTTCTCTCATTTATATGTATGTCTTCAAATGCCTGAAATCATAATACATAGATAAACGGTAAAAGTCAGAGATGAGCTTTATAAAATGAAAGTCTAGCATCATTAAGAACCCTTCATCATTCAGTAGGTACCTTACACACATCTAAATGCAAACTTTTACTCGAATCTGTATCAGCTGGTAAATCCGAAATTCTCCCTGTCCCTTCTCTTTGGTTTTCTCTATATAGCACAGCACTGGGGACACACACATCATGCACACTGGAATCCTATAAGGAAAGTATATGTCTTCTGAGAAATTTATTTCAAGAAGTTTATACATTGAAGAGAACTAGGTACTGTTTTTCGAGCTATTAAGAGTCATTTACTTCTTTTAATGATATAAAATCTCCTTTGTATTTCACAAATGTGAAATAACTTCCTGAGAAATATCCAGTATACAACCAGAATAGAAACAGTTTCTGAAATTTATGTATTTTTAGCTTTGCTCATTCTCCCTTATAATTTTTCATAATATGAATAATACATTTACAATAATTACAACAGTGAATAAATGACTGCGATGTGAAGCCTCTTCTCTTCTGGTAAGTTCAAAGATATTTGCTGTGTTTTCTGCTGAAAACAACTTCTCTCTGTGCAAATTAATGTTAAAAATGCTTCTAAATAAGTACACAAAACTGTGCTATACTAACCAGGGCTCCACTGCTCAAAAGAATCATGAATATGATAAAAGATTCAAACCAGGAATGTTCAACAATCTGGTAGCAGGTTTTTCTCAGATTCCACCATGTTTCTTCTCCAGACTTTATGGTACTACCCACATAACAACGAAAGTATCGAACACAACCTAAAGTGAGAGACAGCAATGAACATACAGAAGGAATGTACATGCACGTGAAGGGATGCTCAAGAAACATTTGGGGGGCAGGGAGAAGTCAAAAGTCACATTATCTGCACCATTGCTGGTTGGTTTCCCTGTTCTACCATGAGAAAAAAAGAAAAAGAAAAGAAAAGGAAAAAAGAACATTTAAGTTTGTTTGCCTTGTAACTCCTTTTTACATAAAGTAAGTGAAGCCCTTTTGGACAACTTTCCATTATGTCATAATCTAGCTGACACAGGTTCCCTGAGAGGAGACATCTCCTTTCAAGCTAACCAGATTATTTATTTTATCAGACAACAACACCAGGGCCACCTAACGTTTCCTAACAATCTCACTACAAATCCTTATTAATTTTGCCAAGAATTAACTCACTTTGGCTAACATTTTCCTTGCTGTGTGCTCTATGTTAATTCATGTTTTCATTATCATAGAATCATAGAATGGTTTGAGTT
>NW_009912413.1:0-652 GCF_000696875.1 Nestor notabilis
GTTGCCCGGGCAGCTGGTGCCAGCAGCAGCAGCAGCACTGCTCAAGTCCCCGCTGGACTTGTGCAGTCCTGGTGGCCCCGCAGGGAGGCAGGTGCCACCCCAGGGTAGTGTCTGCCTCTTTCTGTGCCCTTCCCGGAACACAGGCCTGTGACCCCTCTCCGTGAAGGCTGGGCTTTTGGGCAGGAGCCTGCTGAGGGGTGGTAGGGCTGCAATGGGGAATGGGGATACAGCTCCCTGGAAAGCCAGGAGTGGAGAGCGTCAGGGCTGGGCTCCCTGTGCAGGACAGGCAGGTGCCAGTGGGTCTCTGCTCTTGTCAGTCCTGGGCAGACAAGCAGGATGAGAAGGACAGCACGCGCTGCCGCTGCTGCAGTGCCTGAGGAGAGGGGTCAATGGCTCCCACTGCTTTGGTGAGAGAAAAACTCCGGGGATGGAGCTGGCTCACAAGTGCCATGGGCCAGGCTTTGCCGTGACATGGGAGAAGGCTGCAGAGGGGAAGTCACACTGACTGCAGCCAGGGCTCCTGGGGCACGTCTGGGTCCCCTGAGGGAGCTGAGCGCTCTCCTTGCAGTGTGCTGTGTACACGGTGCTGGGGGGGGGACACACCGTCCACGCCAGAGTGGACACTTACCTCTCTCCCGGGGGAGGGACAGCC
>NW_009912413.1:1128-1650 GCF_000696875.1 Nestor notabilis
GATCTCTGTTTGTGTCTAAGCCCAGGGCAGCCAGGGAGCAGCTCTGAGTGCTCCTGGCAGCACAACAGCACTTACCTTGAAGTAGAGCAAATTGTCTAGACCCTGCATTTCTGTTTTGGGGGGAAGGAAGAAGACGCTCCTAAAACAGGCCTCTAAAAGGCTTTTCTTCTTGCCCTCCAGTGCCATCTCCACTTTGCTGGAAAGAGAGAGATGGGGACCTGTCAGACATGGGCACTGGGAGCGCTGCCTCTGTGCCTTGGGCAGCTGGACACAGACCTCTGGAGCAGAGGTCCCCAAGAGGGATGGAGCCCTGGGCACTGGGAGCGCTGCCTCTGTGCCTTGGGCAGCTGGACACAGACCTCTGGAGCAGAGGTCCCCAAGAGGGATGGAGCCCTGGCGTGCGGGGAGCCCTGGCAGGAGGCGCCTCCTCCCCCCTTGACATGGCCCAGGCCAAAGGACAGTCCTGACAGGCAAAGCCTCCCATCTCCTGCTTTTGGGAGCAGCCGAGCTGTGGCGGGCGGC
>NW_009912414.1:0-266 GCF_000696875.1 Nestor notabilis
TGTAGCACAGCTTGAAAAAGAGATGTACACACCACCCTTCAATAAGCTACCCCACAGTGGGGTGTTTGCATTGCTCCATCTCAAAATGAAAAGTTCCTCTTCTCATCTTCTACGTAAAAGCATAGTCCTTTCATCCAGAAGGTGGATGGCAAAGTTTTAAACCATATTTAGTACAGATGCCACACTTTTCTCTGTAAACACAGGTGTCTAACTTCCATGGTGTATAGGCCTGGATTTCATCTGAACAGAAAGGTCTACCCACGCTT
>NW_009912414.1:389-744 GCF_000696875.1 Nestor notabilis
TTGCTAGGCTTTACTGCAGAAATTAAAATTCAGCTCTGATATCAACATTATGATTTTTAATGATAGTATTAATTACATTCACCTGTCAAGTATTTTAAACAAATACACTGGACTTTGGTTCCGTTATGTAAAACTGGTCACTGTAATAATAACACTTAGCATTTTAAAATGTTCTTAGTGCTTCCTATGTATCAGTTAGTTAATACAACATCCTTATGATTACTGTAGTAATCTTCTTTTACAACAGATAAAATTAGTTGAAAGGTAAATGACTGCCCAAGGCCATGCAATGAGAGAGCTGCAGAAGAGGGGATCAAGGGCGCTCTCAGTAAGTCTGCAGATGACACCAAGTTGG
>NW_009912415.1:0-15368 GCF_000696875.1 Nestor notabilis
TTTGGCCCAAGTGTCTATAAGGTTGTTCCAGCAATAAGTCTCATTGTCTGACTCAATTCTCTCTGGGGTGCCATGTCGCCACAAGACTTGTTTCTCAAGACCCAGGATAGTGTTCTGGGCAGTGGCGTGGGGCACAGCGTATGTTTCCAGCCATCTGGTGGTTGCTTCCACCATGGTAAGCACATAGGGCTTGCCTTGGTGGGTCGATGGGAGTGTGATATAGTCAACCTGCCAGGCCTCCCCATATTGTACTTCAGCCATTATCCTCCATACCAGAGAGGCTTTAAGCGTTTGGCTTGCTTAATTGCCGAACACGTTTCACATTCATGAATACCTGGGCAATAGTGTCCATTCTTAAGTCCACCAATCTATATGTTGCATCTCTGCCCTGATGGCCTGAGGTGTCATGGGCTCACTGAGCTAAGAATAATTCACCCTTATGTTGCCTAAGTCCATCTGAACCACTTCAATCTTAGCAGTTTGATCCACTGTATCGCCTTATTATACCCATATAGATAAATTAAGTGTGTCTAGGACCATTCATTCTCTGTCATTGATACTAATGGCCCACATTCACACTATTAGGTTATTATTCTCCAAAGTAGTATCTGCATTCAAACTGCATATAGGAGTGGTCACATGCTTCTGTAAACTCCTGAACTCTGGGTGTTGCTTGAAAAAGTTACTAGTTTTCCTGAGACAAACTATGCGTGAGACTCTTCCCAGGCACTTTTAATTTACTAGGATTGGTGCAATCTTAAAGACTAACTTTCCTACATTTGGACAATTTGGACATTGCCTTGCTCAGTGCATTTTGGAGATCTCACTCTTCCAGAGCTAAATCTTATTTGCTGTATAAGAAGCCTAGGTATTCAGATTGAAGATGTTAATTCACTGATGAAGTAGTGTAGCACCTGAAACCTTTTGTGAATGTTGCTTTTCAACCTCAGATATCTACAGGATTAAGTGTGTGTGAAATAAAGAGAGAAAGAAGCAAATACGCCACAGACATTAGACTCACCGTGCCTAAATGATAGACTAAAGAACTTGTGTTGACTGCTAGATGCCTAAACTACTTTTTGGATTTACCCCAAAATAATTTAAGGTAAAAAGTTCCATTATCTTTCAATCAAGGTAATGCATTTACTTGTGCATTTAAGTATTTTAAATGTTTTTAGAAAATCTTGTCAGAAGTTTTCAGTATTTTTAAAAATCTTTCATCTCCCTGTCCCTAAGAAGGTTCTGTTTTAAATATGGCTTATTAATAGAAGAAAGGTAGAGGGAATAATTTTCTTTTTTTTTATCCAGTTAGCAAAAGAGAAAATATGTCTCAACACCCTTGCAGTGATTTTCAGTAGTGGCTAATGATTTCTCAAGTCAAGCATTTAATGTCACATGGCTCAAAAGGAGAAAAACCTTATTTTCAAAAAGCATTAAGTCAAACCTTAGAGAATAGGGCCTTTCACACTTGGCACTCACTTATTGAGAATTCAATGACAGGTTTAAAATTGTGCCATAAGGCAATCCAAGTAAGTTTAAACAACTTATCTGGTTGTAGAGAGAGAACAAAAACTCTTATTTTTGTTAAACTTGTTAGATACTACTGTGTTTAGTATGGGTTGAAAAGACTTCATTTACTTACAGAATTTCTTTTTAGTTGCTAAAATTTAGAACAAATATTTTGATTATTTTTTGCATGAACATTTAAGAAATGAGGAAAGTACATATTGTTCCATTTGCTCACATAAAACTACTAACTTCAAAACTAGGCAACATGAGTGAGAAAAAGCTTGATGAAAAGCTAGCAGTAATCACCTCCTGCCGCTCCTGCTGAGTGGGATGTAACAGTGATATTATTGAGATATTTTCCTTGCATAAAATGGGATGTAATCAACAGTTTTCATATAATCTGGTGATATAGGTGAGTTAAACCAAAATATCTAAATCTTCTTTTCAACATTTCTGTGAAAAAATAGATAACTAAGTTTGGTGGAGATAATTTTTTTAAATCTTAAAGTCATTGTTTTCAAGTTTGAACAATCCATCAAGAGGGAAATCAGCACTTGGAGAAACCTGCAGATACATAATTTTGTAGGATCAAAGGGAAGTTCAAGATTAATCTGTGTAATAAAATTGAAGAAGAACTGGGAGACAATTTGGCCTTGTATTTGACTTATCTGAGTTTTTTGATAGCAATCTGCTGGGCAAAGTACTAAATCATATAAAAAATTCGAGGCTTATATTCATGGAACTTAACTGAGGCAACCAAAGGCTCTTTTAGAGTCACTGAAAAGAGACTAGTACCTTCAGAGATTGATTCAACCCACAGTATGTGGCTGAAAGTCCTGCAGTATGCTCTGAAGCAACCTGTCTTTAAAAATCTATTAAACAGAGCCCTGATTATGAACACAGCCTTAGTTAAATGGCTGAAGTTTGGTAAGTGAAGCTGAGTTTAGAAGTTCTACAAAGGATTAGGTATTCCTTCTTCATGAGGTAGCCCTAAAAAGTCTTTTTAGATTCTGGATCTGACTGTAAGCACTGATTTTTTTTCTTTTTAAATTCTTGTAGGACAGAACCATCTCTAAGGGAATATTATTATTAACTTTCAGGAGAGAAAAAACTGCTTGGGGTTGGAAAGTCATTTCCCTTATGGCAGGTTATTCCAAACTCTTCATCATAGCAAGCATAACTTACTGGCCCTTGTCAGGAACAGGTTACTGCACAAACGGACTACTGACATAAACCCTCAAAATACTTCATGTCAGATTCAGAAACTGTTATTTCATAATGAGGGAAGAATGCAGGAGAAAAAAGGAAACACATTTCTTTAATTACAGGTCCATCAAAAGCAGATTAAAAAGTTAAGTACTGTAGCCTGATCTTAGATCCTGAGACATCACAGTCCTGCAGAAAACTCAAAACTGTTTCTGTGATTAACCCTTGTAATCAAACGGATAAAACTATAGGAAGTGGTACAAAAATGCTTTTATATGTTTCATTTATTAATTGAAATGTGTTTTTTTAAAAAATGAGGGTGGCACATTTTAGCTCCCAAAGAATGCAAAATTCAATTTTGACATTTAATAGAAGGATATGATAAAAGGTTAGATGTTAAATAAAATGCTGAGACATTTGTGAGCAGAATGAGAAAGATGATAGTACATGATGTGGTGGGTTAGTACACTTCCAAAAACTTATCACAGATTAAGCATTTTTTTAAATTAAATTTTTTGTTGCTATATAATCAGGATAACCTGATATTCAGATATAGCTGCTGCATTTTTTTTAATATTCTACACCTTCAGGGTTTTAGTTACAAAATCATCCAAATGTGAGCCACTCATTCAATAACACACTGAATAAATTCCAATCAAGAAGATATTTGGATGGTGATATTTGAGTATTGGCAATATTTTCTGTGTAATGTTCTGCTTAAAAGTCTCTTGCAGAGTAGTCACATAAACCAGCTTCTGACTTATCTTTTATTTCACAAATTAAAAAACAAACAAACCCACAGCATTCAAAAATATAACAGATACTGCTAGAAATTCCACAATAGGCTGCAATTTATTTATTTTTTTATTTTTATTAAAAAACATTGGAAAACACTAGATCAAATTAAGTTTGTATCTGTGTCACCAGGTTTAATAATCTGTGCATTTATTTTGCACAAAGGAATTATTGAAAAGGAGTACAGATCAAGGGATGAGGATTTCAGACATGCTATCTCTGCAGTTCCCCATCTATCCCTATAGCCACCGCTGTGTGATTTTCTTGCAGTCTTTATCCTCTAGTTTTGTTGAAGAACTTTAATTGGCTTTTGCACAAAAGCACAAATTCAATAGGATGATTAGAAAGCGCTGCTGCATGTTATTTGCATAAATCCAGTCTCTTTGAGTGGATCTGTGTAAGAAGGGCATTCTCTACAGCATTTGTTGTTAGTATGGCCTTATTACACAGAAAACCTTAGTTATAAGAAGACTCATCATCTTTCCCTCTCACCATATAACAGTGTAGAGCTAAGCTGTCTACTTGGGATTTTGTTTTTCACTGATCTTTTTCTTTCATTTAGATTTGTATTTTGTATCACAAATGGTGCATTTGTGCATTAACTGTGCAAGACAATAAATGACAGTGAATGGCAAGTCTTGCCGCTAAGAAGGTAGACTGTGCTCTAAGAAATCCAGTTTTTTTCCAAACCTATAATGATTATCCATATGGCCTTGGACAAGATGCTTAATAGACCATGATAAGAAGAATAAACCATGTTGCTATGAGAAGGAAGAAAGCAATAACTTTCTTGATCATAATAGTAATGATAGTAATATTCCAAAAAGAGAGGATTATTCTATATTATAGCAAAATACCAAAGTTGCACAAGAGCATGCAGGTTCATCAGCTGCTAGGCTTCTGAGCAATATTTGTGCAGAATGAAGCCTTTGACAGCTATTTTACTTGTAATATGCTGGAATTATTCAGAGCTTTTTCTGATTTTAGTGGTAAACAAGTTTAAAGGAATGAAAAATATTAGTGAAAACCGAAATTCTCCATAGCAAGAGCTGATACCTGTCATCACTTGATATTACTATGTTACTTCGAGTTTGTATGTCTTAGATGGGATCTTCGATGTATGTTGAGTGTTATTTCATTAGTGTTAACACTTCAGGAGCCAGGCAGTGCAAACTGTTTACTAAAGCACAATCTATTGTCTTGGCTTTACCTTTCCTTGGAGAGTTCTGCTCTAAATTATCTAGTTTTTAATAGCTTCAAACCTGAACAGCTAGTGCTTTGTGCATGCCATGCCATATTGCTAAACTTCATGTTACATCATCTAAGTGTGTTATCTTAAAAGGATAATGTGATGTCAACATGTAGCAAAATAGCTTGTTTTCAGGAATCAGGTTCCTTAGATGCTTATTACCAGAAAGTGGTACATGAGGCTACTTTGATACTGTTAGGCTTGCATGTAATGCATCTTAGGAATCTAAAGGAAGCAGATATTGATGTAACTGCCTGCCTGTCTAGCATCAAAGGCACCACCAAGCTTTCCCATCACAAAGTACCCAGTCAGAGAAAGTATAAAATAGCTGATGTGGATATCAAGGTCTCCTGCCTCAAAGTACAAACAGGCCTTATGATAACAAAAAGATAAAACCTGGGAAGAAAAAATAATCTATTCCTATGTTTTATTATTTTTAAAATTCAATTGTGTCTTTCTCCATGTGTAACCTAAAAGTATTATTGTTGCACAGTAAGTCTTAGTTCTCCTCCTGAACATGATGGACTTGGAGAATCAATGATTTTCTTCCACTTCACAGAAGGCTTTCATGACTTTGAAGACTGTGCTTCAGACTCCAGACTGAATGATAAACCCAAGTTCTTCCAACATTTCTCATAGGTCATGGTTTTCTGGTTTCTCTTCACTTTTGTTGTTTCCCTCTAAAGACTCCAGCGGTCCCTCTTTTTTTTTTTTTTTTTCTGAATCTGGTGACTAAAATCATACTGCAGATGAATGAAGCAGGAATATCTTTTTCCTGCATTTACAATCTGTACTGCTGCTTACAAAGTGTGCTGTTTTCCTTATTCACAACAGGATGTTACTGACTCATGGTCAACTACATTCTACTATAATCTCCAAATTTTCTTTTAACTTAATCCAGCATGTGTATGGGTAATTATTTCACCAGGCTCTCTACTTATCATTCTTGAATTCAGATCACTGCAGTCTAATACCATTCTCCAAAATTATGTCAGTCTTTACAACCTTTGTAACATCCTCAAACTAAATAAGCATTTTCTCTATTTCATCATTCCATCATACATATCCTATATATTCATATAAATTCATAAATATTTATAAATATATGTATGCAAATATAGATTTATAGATATTCCTTGAGGCATGTCACAGTTGAATACCTGGGAAATTGAAACTTTCGTAGCCTATAAAAGGTTATGTGATAAAAAGGTGGTCTCCACAGAGACAGCCCAGAGGAGCGATGGCAGCTGGGGGAAGCCAAATAATACCATGACTTATCTCCTCCGTGGTTATTCTAGGAGTCAGCAGACTGTGAAAGTCTCATCCTCACAGCCAAGAAGGAGCACAGCCGCCCCTGCAGCAGCCTTATGGGGGACAGTGAACACCAGAAGTCAGTGGGGAGGCTGTCTGTGTTGCCCCACAGACTGGTGACACTGCCTTGGGGTATGGGGTTTGCTGTGAGATGCAGGGAAAAGCATTTCAGTACTGTGCAACACTTGTTGTGGGATATTTAGCGGGGACCAAAGTGAGGGAAATGAGGGTGATTTGGGGAGGATTAAGTGTGGAAAAAGAGAGAGTGAAGGGTATGAAAGGAGCTGATCACACATAAACAGGCACTGGTCTTTTGATGCCTGAGCCTGATCAGTGCAGACTCCCATGTTCTAAACTCTATTATTTCCAGTGTTTTTTCTAGGTGCAGAGATCCCTGGACTGTGTTCATGTATGGGAAAGGTCTGAGTGCCAGTAGGTGGGACAGACGAGGGGTGAGAGACCCATATGCCTGTGATGCCTGTATGGGGTGCGATGAGGGTGCACTGTCAGTGAATGACACTGGCCAGCACCAAGCCATACCAGCTGCTGGGCAGGGTACATGACTAGAAGGTGGGGTAAAGGTATCCCTAGAGGTGACCACGAGGCACTGTGGGGTCACAGGCAGCTGCTGAGACTGCAGTTTGGTTGGGAGACCCATTTGTGTGTGTACATCTTTGCCTGGGGACAACGAGGACCCAGGTCCCAGTATACAGTAGGATTCTGTATACTGGTCAAAATCAGTATCTGATGCTGGAGACATCCACACTGTATATATTTGTATATATTTCCCACTTACATGTTTTCATCCTTACCAAGCAGCAAGAGGATGATGTCACTGGTACCATTACTGTTTATGTGAGTACAGCGCAGATATGCCTATGTTGTATGTCACATATACACGGTTGTATCTATGTTGATGTGCATATGGATGTAACATTCTGTGTGTGCATGCATCCAGGTGGAATGCATGCTTGGCTAGCATGAATAGAAAAATATCATTGAGGTAATAAGTGAGGAACATATGCCTTTGTTTTTCTTGATGGCTTTCTGGCACTGGTTTTGCAGAATACATACCAGTGAATTAGAATAGCCAAACACAATTTCCAGCTTCTCAATTTATGTAAGAACTTCTGCCCAATTAATAATCAAGAAGAGGAGAAGAGATGGACTGAATTAGTGTAAAGAAGGAAAATGAAGATCTGAACAACCAAGAGAAATAAAGCTGATCTAATCTTGTTTTGTTCCTCTTCTTTTTATGTTTGCCTCTTTCTTTGTAACTCATGGATGAGTGTTTGTATCTTTGTCACCAAAATGAATTATGACTGAAGTAAATTTCTTGAAATCATTTCAATTTTCTTAACTAATTAAAAAAAAAAGATTGCAAACTACTGTTTTCAATCATCCTATGCCAATCAAAATAATAATGAATTTACTGCAATTAACAACGAAACAAACTGCATTAGTTTTAACTAAGATTTCAGACTCCTATATAACAGCTTTTTGAAACAAAGAGAGAACATGGCCCAAACAGATAGTAAAGTGTTCAGAGAGTCTGAAGAGCTGGAGCATTTAAGAAGTTTAGAGAGTAATACAGAGTTTTCCTGGTGATTGAACCTAACATCTAAGCAATATGCAGATATATGTTTTCAAAGATCTATAGACTTATTTTCATCTTGTTCTGATAATTACATGATTTTAGCTGAAAAGTTTAAGAATCTTTTGTGTGATTTTTAAAAATTTAATAAATATTAAAATAAGCTAGCTCATTAATCTGCTGCTGAAAAAGTGCCACTATTCAAATAATTTTTATTTAAAATGTGTGTAGAAGCTTTACTGCATATTCACAGGGTGTATTTATAATGCTATGTATTTATAGTATTAATTGTATAGTATATATAAACCAATTACATAGTTTCAAAGAAATGTGGCAATCAATACTAACAATTATTTACTACACTTAAGGAATGAAAGAAACATTACCTTCATATACTGTAATATAATTTGTATATTTTGACCGAAATACCTACTTCTGAAAGATATACAAGGAATGATTACATAAAACACTACTGAAAGAGAAATTAAAAATAACTAATATGTACTCAGCTTAATACTAAACACAAGCTGCATTAAAGTAAAAAATCTCATTAGCTTTTTGGGGAAAAAAAAAACCAGACCAAAACCAAACAACACATATGATTAACTTTTCAGCTACAGAGGTACTGATTCTTCAGTATTAGAAATTATAGGACAATCCAAAAGATGATTACATGTTTGGGGTTTTTTTAAATATGCAGTCAATGATAAGAATAAAGGTTCCATTCAGTTATTGAATAAACAAGATGAATGTAAAAGATACCTTATTGAAGGTTTTAATAATTTTTTAATAATTTCTTATCCAGACAAGCACGAGTACAGACATAGTAAGTCAAGCATTTTACTGCTCCCAGAAATATTGAACATTCAAATCTTCTACAACCATTTATTTCAAACTAAAATAACACAAAATGCACTCCTGTTAGAGATATTAAAAAACCAAAAAAACAAAAAAAACAAAGCAAACAAAAAGACCCACCAAAACCCAAAAGAACTTTACACTTAAGGTGGCATTTTAACATGAAGATGTCACATGTATTTGCTGATTTGGTACCTAATGCTAAAGCATATTTGGCAAAAACTCTTACAGGAGAAGGTATAAGCACTGTAACTCTTCCCGGTTAAACCACTTCAGCATTTTCCTGTGCGAACATTCAGATCACTCTTGCTCTTTCTGGAGTGGTTTGCGCTCTGGAGGTAGCAATGGCTGTAACTTCTGCCAGCGTTGTGGAGGCCAGAGGATATGAGTAGCTCGAGCATGTAGAAGTCCAAGAGAAACCTGCAACCAAAATATAAACCATAGAAATCATTAAATACAAAAAAAAACCCAAACAAAAAACCCCAACAATAAAATAAAAAAAAATATGGAAAATATAAAGCACATGATTTGATAGAGCAATGCGAGAATACAAGTAGAGAATTCTGCATACATGAGGAGTATCTCCCGCATGTAACAAGAAGAAAAGGAAAACTGCTTCAGAAACAAATTATTTTTTTTTATATAAAATATTTTCTGAAACTCAAAACAGCTTGCTGAAATGCATTGGCTGTAACAAACATTAACTGGGAATGTTTTTTCAGGTTCAAGAGAAACAGCTGGACAAAACAGGTTAGGCATTCTATAAACCACCTAAAGCTTTTGATTATTAGTTATTCTAGGTATGGCAGAACAAGATTCAAGTATCCATTCTGAATAAGTTAAACAGAACCTGTGTCTTGGATTTGAACTATGCATACTAACCAAGATGGTGGCTTTTCTAAACATGCTGTGCTTTCCACTTATCAGTGTCCTTCAAAGTTCTATTTTGTCTCCAAACAAAATGGAAATTACTATGAATCATAAATATTTCCCTGAGGATGAAAAAGTATTTCTGATAGAACTATTTGAAACACATCTACCGATCAAATATTTCTGAAGTTCTAGGACTGTTTACACTTCTTGCATGTATTTTGTAAACATATTTTACCATGTTATTATTATTTTTTTCAATAATTTTAATTCATTAATGTTTTACTTCAATAAATCAAAATCAAAGTCAATACTGACATTGCTTACAAAGGAATCACTTATAGGTAACATAGATTAGAAAAGTGAATTGTTTAGAAAACCTTAAGAAAACTACAAGAAAGAGTCTTTTCAAATAAGGTGTGAAATGGCTAGACTAAGAATAGCTGAACAAAGAATAGTCATATTTTTAGACTGCGGTAATAGGACAGATCTTCAATGTTTGTACTTAATATTTAAATTAATCAGTTTGGTATGGAGTTAATCTCACTTTATTTCAAAAGTCTGCAGGATAGACTTCTGCATCTTACATTAGTTGTTCAGACTTCTGTAGACAGATGAGAGTAAGCTTCCTACCAACTATGAAGTATGAAGCACCAGTAGAAAAGTTACAAACAGGACAAAAACATGGTTAGAAATACTGCAATGTCTCTATATGCAAAAAAATTAGTAATTCAGACTCCTAGAGAGACAACATGATCAGAAGTCTATAAAATTATGAATGGCATGATAAAGAAAGCGTAGGTTTTATTTGCCCATTATGTCAGTATTTCTCATAAGAATGAGGAAACATCAGTTGACAGTATCTTAAAGAATTTTAAAAAACAAGGAAAAATAAATACTTCTTCAGAGCGTGCATGATTACATTATATTTCCATACATTATACAGGATTCTGAAGAGACCATAAAAGAATAACAAAACAAACTGGTTCAAATAATTATAGAAGCAAAGTCCATCACACATAATTGAACATAAACAAAGTAACAGTGTAGTCTCTATATTCCACATTAGGAAACACCAAGGGAAAAATTATATACTTGTTCTGTTCTTATGCTCTAATGATCTGGTACTGGTTGTTGTCAGAGCCAGAGTTAAATGGATTTCTGATTTGAATGTGTACATTGCTGCTTAAATTTTTATGTAACTCAGTTCTTCAGTTCCATTCCATTTCTCAACACAAAAAAAAAAGTTATTTCAGTTAGCAGGTAATTCAGCATTTTATGCAAATAGACACCAAATAGGCCCCTAGGAATATCTTCAGGTAATTTTCTTGATTTAATTTCATAGGATTAATGTATATTCACCAGTCTCTCTCCACTATGTAATCAAATCAGTGAAGCTGAAGTGGTCTATATCTAATTCCATATTCTGTAGCTTGATGAAGCAGGTGCTGAATTACTTGAATATAATTTGGTTACTTAATAACCCATGATATCTAAAAGAATCTGAAGTAGATCACTGTAATTGCAGTCTAGCATCGTATTTCACTTGCTTGATCCCTTGCAGGGATCACTTGTTTCCCAGATCCATTGCAGCTTTTTTCCTACACTTATGCAAAGGACAGGCTGCTAAGTGATAACTATTTTTTTGATAGGATTTAGCTATATTTTTTTAAGTCTTGACACACTTCTATGTAGCTTTTTTGGTATTTATGGAATTCACAATATCTTTTATCTTAATTATCCCATAAAGCAGTCTGTAAATGTAATATTACCATAGGGATTTGTTCCCTGAGTATACAGCATGATGGCACACACATTACAGGCTGGTGCCAAAATATAAAACCACAGCAAACCCCACCACTGTACATAAAATGTGACAGCATTAGTACAAATAAAAATGTTAAAATACTCTTCTCAAACACAAATAACATCTCATTGTCAAAGCTCTGTGGTTTTGTCCATGCATTGCTTGTTACTGATGTCAGCAGGGGGTTCTCACACATACTGAGAATACAATAAATAAATCAAAACTTGTTTGAAGCTGAGGCTAGGAATAATTTTGCTCAGAGGATTAGTTCTACTGACCATCATCTGACTTGAAACTAATAAAGAAATATCCTTCCTATAAACCTGATTTACAGGACAACATGACTAGTGTTAGAAAGGAAAAATGGGTATTGTTGGTTAATGGAAGTCTTTACTGAATAACATATGACACTGATGCTATAGGGCTTCTTTTATAATAACTTAAAGGCTCACTTTAAAAGCACCTTGATGTTTGACTTCTGCAAACAACCTTGATAACTTTTGTCCATTGCCTATTATTTTGCTGTAGTTGCCACAGCAGCCATGAATTTCACTGAGGAAGAACAGAATTGTTCACAGAGAATAACCTGCCCTTGTTAATGGGTTTACCCTCATCAAGGTTAGGTATGGGCAGAGGGTGAACTGAGAGCTACACTTTCTATTGCAACAATGAAATACTGAAATAATCTATTAAAAAAAAAGAGATTAATCAGATCCCTTAAAGCCATTATTTATCTCATTACTTAAGAAAATAAATTTCCCCCCTTTAAACACTGTATTATCTATAAGAAAAATCACTACCTTACAGGCACAAATTCTTTGAGGATCATATTTCATTTACAGACACGAGTAAGAGATGCCAGCAATCTAAATAGTTGATTTTTATTTCTACATTATGATCTATTTATTATTCTTGCTGTGGCAACAACAGACACTATGTTGAATTGAATCCACACTATTGTCCTTAACCTGAGCTGTTTAGGCATTAATTCTGGGGTTTTTTTTAAATCTTTGAATATTTAATTGAATAACTGAGAAGTCATTCTGTTATCACAGAAATTTTATCTGCAAAATAAGTTTTGAATGAGTAATACTGTTTTGACACTGTTGCTGCGATAAATGCGTATTTCCTCAGAGTCTGCTCATTGTTAGTATGTTAGTTGCATGGAGACTGATTAGTTTTGGCACTGCATTAGGGAAAGAAGCGCTGCAGTGGTATTTACAACTATCTATCTTGCTCATTCTGTCCTAAAGGTTGGGATAAACTCATCTTTATTAGTATAGAGAATTATATTATTAACACTCTCCCCAGTTCTAAAATATGTCATTTTAAAATACTCATTGAGTTACAGATGGTACTCTCCACCTCTTCTTGTCTGTTTGCTATTTGATACCATCACTGTTTCTTAGCATGATGCCTTTTCTAATCCCAAACCACAATGGCATTCAGACTGTGCAAGAATCTTCTATAGATGTAGCATGCAGTGGAACACACCAAAATTTCTATGGAAATCCAGGTCTTCAATTTGGATTTCAAAAAGGAAAAGCCCAGATAAGGATGCAACACTAACAAGGGTATTCTCAGCTTTCTCAGGATAAGTAGTTCTGAGTTCACTTCACATTAGGAGCATGACCCATATATTTCTCTTTGCTTCTCTTTTCCTTGAACATTTGATGATTTTGGTCTAGCTTAAATAGCCAAGATTTCAAATTCTGTAACAACATAAAAACAAGAAAGTACAGCACCACTGAATATAACCAGAGAAACAGCAATGCAGAAGCAAAAATGCTAAGTCTAGTCAGTTTGCTAATTAGAAGTGGTAACAAGACAAAAAGACAAGAGTCAATGCAAGAATATTAGTTCAGTTGTTATTGTAGCCCTGTAAGCCAGTATTGCCATTGCTAGTAACAAACTGTAGGCCTTGCACCAGTTCTGCAAGGCTTCAAGATTAATTTCTCAGGTTTTGTCTGAACTTTCTTTGCCTGCTTGGAGTTTTTATTTAGCTTGTTTAGCTGCAATGGTTTTTCTAATGAGCAGGTGACTATTGCCTAATTTGTTACAATTTTGCTTAGATGACTTACATCAGTTTACATTTGCATTATCTTGTGGTATAATCAAGGTTTTTATGTATACAGTAAAAAGTAATTATTCTGTGTAGAATGAAATATTTATGACTTTAACATAATAATGTGGTCTATAGGAGTATAGGCATGGGATAAGACAGGCTTATAAAAAAACCTAGGCATGATCATTAAAAAAACAACTGACTGGGGAGCTGGACAAAGAGGTTTTAAGACCAGCAAAGAGAAAAAAAAATTAGAGGAGAACAGGGAGTGTAATAACATATGTAAAAGAAAATATATAATCAATACAGATAAAAAGTGATGTTTACGATCAATAAA
This sequence comes from Nestor notabilis, assembly GCF_000696875.1. Taxonomy (NCBI): domain Eukaryota; kingdom Metazoa; phylum Chordata; class Aves; order Psittaciformes; family Psittacidae; genus Nestor; species Nestor notabilis. The sequence goes on from NW_009912415.1 coordinate 13,602, forward strand.
GAAAGAACAAGGCAAAAAAAACATGTTAGAAAATATGCTGAATTAGTCCTAAGTGGAACTGAGAGTGAGAAATAAGAAACAATCAACACCACAGTACCCCTAGTGAACAATACTAAACTGCCATTTTCCCTTTTGAGGAAGATGTTGCTGCCAACCTTAGGACAATTTAGAGTGCAAATGGTAATATCATTGTAACTGAACTAACCATATTAACAGTCCAAGTAAAATTATTATTATGATTTTAATGCAGCTGTGAATTGGTGGCTTCTCATATGAGGCAAGTTCACTTTTTTGCTCACAACAAAGTTTCCGTTGTACCATTATGTTACTGATGGTTTTCTAATTGAGTCTCCATATACTCTTCTTAAGTAGAGAAAGTAAAGAAAGGTTATCTTTCTTCTCCTCACTTGATATTTCTTTTTGTACTTTTCCTGAACAATAATGGTGATTTTGATGAAATTTAATAAACACATTTTGGTTTTACTGTTTCTTCTACTGCCAAAAAACCCCAAACATTTAAAACCAGAAAAAAAGAAAATTAAATAGTCTATTTTATTATTTCCTTACAACATATTTTGATTTGAGGGGACTGTGACTGAAATTTAATGTAGTTATTTCAATAAAACCATGAAATATGCATGAAACATGTACATCTTTCTGGCAGAAGATGCTGTAATAATCATATTATAAAGTATCAAATAACATAAGAAATCTGTGAATATCTAGATAAGTCACAGAAGATAATAATAAGTGAAGGCAATAGGAAGATAATAATAAAGCACAGCAGTAATCCTTAATATTGGATCAACAATCCTCTCTGAAGGTGTACTCGAACAAGTAATTGAATACAAATATACTTATTATAAAGAAGAAATACTAAAAAAATACTATCTGAAAAAATATTTTATTTCATCATGTTTAAGCATAGAAAAATTTCAATATTCATTTGTATTTTGTCTCCTGGACTCATTAATAAATGTTTAAATCATGCAAATCCTGTAAAATAGCACTGGAAGAGAACAATAATAGCTGCCTAAAAAACTAGAAGCAGACCCAGATTACCAGTGCCACAGACTGTAACCTTCTGAAATTCCATCAACAGCCAGCCTGAAAATCACAATTTTAAAGGCTTATATTACCCTCTGGTTTTAAAGAGTCACTTTTGCTTTGGTCTCTTAAACTGCGTTATATTTTAGCAACATTGCACAGGCCTTCCAAATGCCATGGCCAATGATAAACATTCAAACACAACAAAATAAAATTTTACTCAAACCAAAAAGAGATAAAACACCATAAACAATCACAGTGTTACAAGTTATGCTTTCTATTCTCTGCAGTAATATAGTCTTAGTACTTTTTCTTGTTAATACACAGGTTAGTAAAGGAGCTAAGAAATACATCATTTCACATGCTCAGGAATATGGAACAGCTCTACTCAAGTTTTTCTTCTCATTTTCTGTTTCATAGAAGGAAGTCATTGGGGATGGGAGGGAGTAACTCTGTAGCAGCAGAGGTCTAGTCAGACTATACTTTGCTGACTGGATACTTGCTACTCTCCACAGTGGTTCTGAAAGGTGGCAATACACATTAGGTGAAAAATCCTCTAATATGGAGAAATCCTGAGTGGTTTATAGATGGTCCCATTTGAGCAGACATGCAGCTCTAATGAATTTTTCCAGATCTAGTAGTTCACAGCCCTGCTACCAACATCATATTAGGCAGTTAGCTATAGTCTGACTATACTGAAATTCTGGAAGATCAGGAATG
>NW_009912415.1:15399-21317 GCF_000696875.1 Nestor notabilis
AACTGTGTGTAAAGGGACCAGGCTAATAAGAAAGGATAGAAAAAAGTACTACAATATTTCAGCCCCAAAAATCTCAAAGAAAATCTCAAGATAGAAATGCTTAGGCAACTATGCAAGGTTTCAGCTACAATGCTAACAAAAATATATAGTGTGATAGCTATCTGTGTCAAATGAGATTGCTTGTCTTTAAGTAAGGTTGTTGCACTGGGTTTTGATATTAGAATCTGGTGTAAAATGGTCTTAAAGAGAATTCTCCTAGTAAATTAGTCTTTTCAAAAAATCCATACTTTAATAGAGAGTTAACATGATTGCTGTTACATTTCATTTTCTGTACATGGTTGAACTACTATCAAGTGCAGTACAAGGAAAAAGGCTCAATAAAAATAAAATCCTGTGGATTACAGTAAAATCCCAGAGAAACCACTTTCTCTAGTAGAAGTATCTGGGATAATGAACAATGGCAGAAGAAACAAATATCCCTGACCTCCTTCTTTTATGCATGTAAGAATACCACAAAGACAAGAATCGATCGATTATTTTGTACATAAAACCATACGACAACAGATGTTCTTTAACTTATATCAGTTTACTGAAGGTTGTCATAACAAGATGCTAACTAGTTCATGAATACAAAAAAAAATTTTATAGATTCCTTTCAACTACATAGAAAAATGCTAGCATCTTCACCATTCTTTCCTCTCATAAATGAACAAATCAGACCTAATGCAGCCATACAGATCTAGTGACAAAGAAAAGAATGCAGCCCATTAATTTTATTAGTAAGTGTTCCATTATGGTTCCATTAGTTTGAGAGCTGAAGCAGCAGCTCCAGCGATAGATAAAACATCCCATATGTTTTTATCTTTCACAGATCTGCTGTAGCATCAGTAAAAGTCCTTATTAAAGTTATCAAACTCAAAAGCGTCCATTGAGATAGAAAATATACTATTAAAAATCTGAAATTATCATATCAATGATAATTATTTTAAGTTTTAAACAGTGAAAATAGACACTCAAAAGGGATGCACATACATTAGACGTATGCACAGACATGATCACAAAAATGAGAGAAATATATTTCAAAAGCAATGGATGATTCACAGAATTAATAAAATTTGCATGTTAGCACAGAGTATCTGCCTGAAATTAATCTAACAATTGTGACTGTTCCAATCCAGCACAGTTTTGCAATTTAAGCTATTCATATCAGAAGAGGTGAGCACAGTCAGTGCATTGTAATAAAAGCTCAGGTTATTGATTAAATTGAAAAAAAAAAAGTAATGTACTAAATTTCAAAATAACTGGGTTGAATTCTCATTTGTTCCATCATATCTACATGTCTGTGTTAAACCTAAACTTACAAAAGAGGCAGAGGAAAGAAGTGGTCAATATAAACAGAATGAATTTCACATCTCAGATTCTTCTACAGTTAGATGTGCAGACAGGGACTAGTTAACTTTGAACCATAATTTACATTCATAATAGTACTGCAGATTTAAAAGAATTCAGTATAAAGTAATGTATTTTTTATTCAATTCACAAAGAAATCAGCTGCCAATGCCACTGACTAAATTAAACACAGTAACAGGGTTGTTAAAAGTATTCTATGATCTGAATTCTATCTCAATGCATTTTCCTGGAATTGTCAAGGATGTATTCTTGCAAGAGACACTATAGCTAATTAACTTCTTCACTCTTTTCCATTTTTTTCTTCTGTGTTTTCTGAAGACATCTTTTAAAAACAGAGGTTAGCATATAACATAGCACTACTACTCTTTTATCTTCAGTAAGTACAGCATCCTTAGAAATTTTTCTTTCTTGCTTACGATTAACAGCCATTATGATAAATAGGTCTACAAAAAGATTTACAAACTAATCTATTGTTTAGTTTAGATTTCTAGTAATAAAATGGTGAAAGAATTTGCTTAGTGCACAGTATGATATGCTTTGTATGCTGCATATAAATAAATATTGTTTAATAGTTAAAAGCTTTTTAATTTTTCACTGGATGATGTACAAAATTCCTAGGCTAAATAGGATTGTCACTAAGTCATATAACTCAACAGAAGAACAAAATGTACTAATAGCTTTTATGAAGCAGCCCCACATTAAAAAGCAGTAATATATTTGCAATTCAATATTTTACGAATTGATAAATCAAGTAGCAGGAAACAATTATTAAAGCACATTTATTATCTTCGTCTAGAAAGTATTAGCTGTATCTCAAATCTATGCATATTAATTATTCAGGAATACATAAAAGCCTCCAATGTGTATTCCTGTTCAGCAGCATATTGTGTCAGTACCAAAAGTCAGAAGAATGTCAGGCTTAGTGACATTTTTCAGCTTACTACACTAATATTGATTATGTGCATTGTCCTTCCTGACTGAATACTTAGGATGCTATGCAGAAATGCTGTGCATTACAAATTAAGTTTATTTCCAGTTTTGTTCTGTTGTGTGTCATGAATTTAGGGTTTCATTCTAAAAATTTGCCAAATACATCAGCATGGTGCAGGTAGTACATGGGAAGGAGCCCTAGAGCAGCTCCGAGGGCTCACACACAGGTACCCAGAGTCTGCACTTGTCCTCTCTCTCCACAGTCCTAATTCATCCCATAGGCTGGTGCTCCAGGAGATGGAACCATGCCCTCTGCTCCATCACTCCTTCCCTGCATTGGTCTGTGCTTCCAGGAAAGCCAGACAGAGGCAACCCAGCACTGCTCTGGCATAGAGATTTACTGTGATGCTCTGTGTAATACAGGGAAAAGACTTGGCATATTCCTGTTCTATTTCCGCCACATGCTCACAGACGCAGGCCCTAATGATGAGTGCTTAGTAGTGCAAAGCTGAGCAAACAAGCCAAGATGACAGATCAAATTCCGCCAAATTTCCAAAAGTATGACTGTGCCAGGCATCACATGCACGCAAGCTGGAAGAGAGGACATTTCAGACTCATTCAGGATTAGAAAAAAAGAAAGAAAGGATTCCTACTGTCAGAAGGCAAACAGTAAGTTTCAATTTCTAGATATACTCAAATTCTTTAAGACAAGGGATGTGAAAAAATCCCTACATATTAGTTATCTCTTGCATTTAATTTACATTCCTCATACTCTTTTGAAAAGCTGAGTAAAGTACCTGATCTCATAGGTCAAAAATCAGGGCTACTTATGAACTTAGGTAAGTATTGCACTAAGGGATGTCATGGAGAACATCTCATCCCCCTGCTGCCTTGTCTGTTGTTAAGAAAAGCTCCAGCCTGTGTGGCCCCATCAGTAAGCACTGGGAGCAGCAGACCCCAGATGTTTGGGAAAGTTCAGTACCTTAAATTTTACCTGGCAGATACCTGGTAGTCTGACAAGATCACCTTACAGTGATTATCTAATGCTACTGTAAGAAAAAAACAAACAAAAGACAAGGTAAAGAAGGGCCGCAATAACCAGAAAAGTTAGTTCAAAGGAATAGGTGAGAAAATGTATCCTAACTAAAACAAAATGATACAACACATTATGATATCACAACTGCTAATGGGCAAAGCAAATCTTTTCTAAAGCTAGGAGAACTGTTCAGTAATTTTCAGTGACAACAGCGTCTATGTTCAGCAAACAGATCTGCCAGCCTAATCACACCTTTTGTCACACATTTCAACAGATTTAGCCTGATACAAATGAGATTGTTGCAATACTGTTAAAAAAAAATAATTTCAGCTTTCTCTTGCCTTAAAAAGATGACTGTTCAATAGACGATTGCACCTAACTAAATATTTAAATAATTCCTACTGTTAGGCTTGCCTATATTTTCTTCCAAAATGGCATTCAGAAAAACTTTGACTTAATGAAAATATCATGTTGGTAATGTAAGCTATGAAAAGCAATGGGGAGTAAATATTCAATGAGCAGCTAGGATATCAAACTGTCATTAAATAGCTGCATGGTATGTTATTAAAATTATAAAAGGCTGTTTAATAGAGGTCTTTGTGTGAGAATAGAGCTCATCTAAAATGGTAAATTTCATTAAAATAATAGTGTATACGTAATGTCCCCGAGTTGACTTACTGGAAGAGAACCCCACAGAAATACTTTAAAAATATAAAGATTTTTTTTTCCTCTTATAACAATTGCTATGAATTTAAAAATGCTTAAATACTTCCTTGGTTTATCTGATTTACTCTGCATTTTTGTTAAAACCATGGGGAACATGTACTAAACCAACTTATTATACTTCAAAAAAAGTATCTTCAAAATATAGTTTATTTTCTACTCAATCTTTCTGTTATTTATCATTCTCTGGTTTTATGATACTGTGATATTTGTCAAAATACAAAGCTTCTTGTTATAATTCAAATCAGATAGCTATTCTTTCACTTCATACCAGAAATTATGATTAAATAATTGGCACTATATACTTATGAATATTATTTCGACAGACTACATAACTAGTCCTCTTCATATTCACTTTTTCTTTTCTTCGGTTCACTCCAGATTAGCCTAAGATAATGGCATAACGGGTTTTGCTGTGGAAAAAAGCTTCACAAAAATAAATCAGAAGCATAATAAGATTCATGTTCTTAATCAAATACAGGTGCAGTTCTTGCAATCCTTAGTCTACAACTATTGCATATCTCATTCAAGATGTTTGCTTAATTCTCCACAGAAAACTCTCTCCCCGAGGAAGCACGTGTGCTTATGGAAAAGGTAATTTGATAGCGAAGTGACATGATGGGTCAAGCCACCAGGCCTGGCCTGCGCACCTGGCAGCCCAGGTGGGTTGATCCAGAGGAGGTGCAGAGGATGCAGTCAGGGTGACACAGCACCCCTTCATTATGGGGGCATCAGAAAAAGTAGGAAAGACATCTGGATGAGCCCACACTGACCATTACATTAGAGGTCCTGTTAATTGGACTGAACAGAGGTACCTTCTGCCATCTTAGATGTCACAGGAAACTACTGGCTGCTGTGCCTCCTCATTCAGAAGAGGAAGACTAATTAATTCAGTTGACTGAATTAATTATAAAATATATAGTAAAATATTATTTAATAGTTGTAATCAAGCATTAGTTCAGCAAAGCATATCCTGAAATTTAAATATTCAATAGAATACTTGAGCACATTGTTAAAGTCAAGTAAAATAAAATAATATTAATACAATTTCCAGTGAGCTGATGATCCAGATTTATTAATCCTTTAAATTACTCAATTTTTCAGATTATATGTAGCTATTAGGCTACTTTAGCAAGATATAAACACATGGGACTGCCAGGTCATAGGTACAGGAAAAGAATTAGCACATTCTGGATCTGAAAGATCTATGTATTAAACTTTAACACCACTAAAATTAATTCATTACACAGAGCTCTTTCATTTCCCATAAGAAAAACAACATAATTAAAATTCCTTTTAAGTGCTTCCCTTTTAAGACAATCTCAGCCAAAATATGCTGCTAAGGCAGCATTTATTTTGTACCTCAGTGTTTTGGGGGATAGAAATCACATTTTTGGTTAGCAGCAGACTCTGTATTCATCACCATTGCTACAATGCCTGGATGTCCAAGTACTATCTGAAATTAGCCAAGGAGACAGCAGCAGTGAAATGTGCAGACAGTTCATTCTGATGCATTTTCATCAGCCTGCTCTGGAGAAAATATGATTCTGTATGTTTACTGAATTGTTCTTTCTGCTTCAGGATCTTAGCACTCAAAAAAGTGATCCATGTTTTAATGAGATGGTTATGAACAGTTCATCTTCTAGCTTGCTTTAGAGTACTAGATTTCTGTCTGCTATAGGTAAAGACAATGGAAAGATGGCCATTGCAATTGCTTTGCAACAGAGGTCTGGCAACCTCCCTGTAGAATCTTTGTTCTTCCACCACTGCACAGCTTAAGCAACCCTGTCTGAGCTTGGTAAGAACACTACATTCCTGC
>NW_009912415.1:21348-34866 GCF_000696875.1 Nestor notabilis
TTGTGTTTTCTTGTTCAAGGAGTCTTATGTTTATTATTCTTGAACAAACAAAACCCACCCAAAGCTGTAAAGAAAGGCTTCCATGCTTTATTCCAAATTTCCCACAGTGACCTAAATTTTCATGCTGTCTAGAGCCACATACAGCCAGAGGTATTCTGAAGTGGCCTTGTCCTCAGAAGTCTCTTTCTGGTGGTGTGCATCATTAACCCATTTGAAGAGCGGATCAGTCTCAAACTGAAGGCTGCCACCCTCTATGCTTGTAGACATGAGGATACAATTTTAATAATGACTCAAATACATGTAATGAGTCAAAATCATGATACCACCCCTAAAGAAGATGCATGTTAGTATCTAATGACAAAGGAAAGTGTGGTTCTTATGAAAAGTGAACAAATGCAGGGCCAGATTCTCAAGAGAGTTGGAAAAAAGAAAAAGGAAGCTATAGATAGCACCCAAACTTTAGAGCTGCTTGAACAATCTGCGTCCTGAAATTAGAAGACAGACTTCCTCCCCAAACTTCAGTAATGATACAAATTCAATGAGCATTAGCTGTAAAGTAAAACATTCCAAATTAGGACTAATATATTATGTAAGAGGCCAAGAATTTCAGACTTATACTGACCAAGAAGAACCTTTAGCATCCATTGCAACAGCAGAGTTCAATGTAGCAGCTGCTCTGTTCTATAGCACGGCAGCACTCTCTACAATCTCAGAATACTACATACCATCTTTCTTCATAGCCTCTACCAGATATCTGAAGAAATTAATTCACAGCTATTCACAGCAAAGCTTTCTAGTACACATTTGTGTAAAGAAATTTTTATGTACATAGATGTTTCTGGATAGGACTCTGATGTTTTCCTCCCTGGTAAGTCTGGCTGTAATTCCTGAGTGACTTCTCCATTGTGGCAGCCCTGGTTACCCTTTCCATGTGTGTACCAAGAAAGGGGGGCAACCTCCAGCTGGCCTTAATTATCCATCTTCAAGGCTTTCTAGTTACTTGCTAGTAGCATTCCCTAGGTGGAAAATTCCATTCCTTCTTCCACTAATGGACAGAGCAGCACCCAACTCCAGTTCCGATTCTCTGCTGCCTAGCTCCATTATGCAATTGGAAAGGGGATCCACTATAAATCCCCAAACACTGTTATGAGGAAGGCTGGAGAGCAAGGCATAATCACAAGCAGAATCTGGATGACAGGGGATACAGAAATAATTTCCAAGACAGACTAATTTCCAGGCTCAGCAAAAATTAAAAAAAAAAAAAAAAAGCTGAATTCTGGGGCACCTGAAGAAATATTTAACTCTGTGACCAAAAAACACTGCCCCAGATTAGACATTGATTGAGAGCATGTCCTATCTCCCTTGTTACTGTTTTAAACCTCATCCAGATTGAGGAAAGCCATCTCACCTGTCTGATTGCAATGAAAGCAAATTGCTATGGTCATCTTTTCAATCATGAAGAGTAAGGCTTTTTAAAGAGAACTTAAGATTGTCCTCAAAAGACAGATGAAATAAACAGCAATTTGTAGAATATATATTGTATATGCCATAGCAACTATCCAGAAAATAGAAAATAAAAAAGTGGTTTATTCTCATGGATAACATTTCAGCTGGCCTCAGTTTATTAGCTTTAGTGTTTAAAGAAGCTTTAATGTTGCTTTGGTTTTCATATGCTGAGGTTGTAATACTTCATATGTTAAGTAATACGTGTTTACTTAACATGTATTACTTGTCATGTAATACATGTTAAGTAAAGCTTTTTCTTGCCCAGGCCCTATGACTGTATGTTTATTTAAAGTTCTTACTAGCCTGTACTATGGCATTACCATCAATGCTTCTCAGTCACTAATATTAATTTCTGAAAATGCTAAACCAAGCACTTGAGCTGACGAAACTGCTAGACAGGGTGTACATCAAAATATACATACACAGTAATTGAGACATTCTTCCCAAAGCTATGACAATCTAAAAAAAAAGTTCAGTGTCCACTTACCATTCCTTAGAACATTGTACATACTCATTTACGTAAGTACAAAATCCATGTAAAATATTTTTGTTGAGCTTCATAGACATGAAGCTATTAAAAAAGAGATATCAGAATACTTATTATGTCAAATTGCATTTTACTTTAGCTAAATTAATTGCTGCTACACAAACGAGGTTGAGCCTATTTGATGAATATCATTTGAGATTTCTTACTTAGAATCATGTCAAAATTAATCCCTATTTAATAAGGTTTTTTGAAAAGGCTTTAAAATATCAAAATTGTGAAACATGCTCAGTAGAACTATTTGTAAGTAATTAAAAATGATAGCTTTATACATAGGTTGTGATCGGATCCTAAAGCCATGTCAGAAATAGTGCTCAGATGACAGCCTGACAGATAATTTTATGCTTGATACATGGGCACGGCTGATCACTAAATACTGACATTTTTATTATTCCCCTGAAAACAGAAAGTTAAAATTTCTGCCATCACAAGTACTTTTTCCTCGTGGTTCACAACACATTGACATTATCCACCTGAACACTAGAAAATCATTAATTACTTAGCTTATGTCCTTCAACTTCGTTATCAAATGCCACTGTTACAATGTAAGAGAGCCATTACTTGAACAGAAAAGGTAACCAACATGATCATGAAACCTTAATTTTTCTCTGTTTGACAGAGACACTAACATGATGCACTATGGCATTTCACTGTAAAATAATTTTTGGATTTGGAGTGTGTCACATTGTATCAGTCAAGAGTCAACAAGTTTCTCATGGCATCTCACCCACAGGGAAAGCTTGGGTGTGAGTTTTTGTTTTGTTTTGCTATTCTAAGAGTATGGCGAGAATTACAGTAAAGGTTCTGAAAACTCCTCAGCCTTCAAAGTGTAGAATAAAAACTGTCTTTAAAATAGATAGTAAAAAATATGACGTAACCTTTATTTTTCATAAATGAGTCACTTGAAGTGTTGAGTGTTTAAAAATGTGCTTGCTAACAAAAACATCATTTTTGTTAATAATGAACATTTGTTATTCTACAGAAAATCAATTAGATTACAATAAACCAAATTGATATTAAATGTCAAAATAAAAATAAGAATTTGTTAAACAAACCAGTAACAGAAAAATAAAAATTAAAACCTGATAATTTTTTCATAATTTCTTGTTTATTATTATAAAGTTTAAGGTTTTTTGAGAGACTAATTCTTGCCACTGGTGTTTCCTAGTGAAAACAAAACTACCCAGAGCCAATAATATCTCTGTTCTTTCAAAATAATGATACAAGTTGTATATAAGACAACCTGAGCTGTGACTTTCTTACTGTCTTAATTTCAGATGTAATTTGAACATTGACTGAAGCCTGGAACCTATCTTCAAACTGTTTAGTAAAGCTACGTGTAGTGCTATTCTTCATGTATAAGCCCACCTGAGTCTAGCCCTAAGATTAATTTAATTTCCTCTGTAAAATGAGAGATTAAAAATTAAAAATAAAAAACAAAACAAAACCAGATTTATGGAAGATTGTAAAATGTGTACGTCAAATTCCACTTCTTGAATCTTACTGGTTTCAACAATTAATTTATACAGCAGTGTGAACAGCAGGGCTTACCAGTTATTTTTACTCTGACATAAGTAGATGACAGTCTAGTATTGCACTGCATTTGGCTTTTGATGAGGACTGTTATTTCCAATAGGCATAATATGTAACAATACTGCAGCTTGTCATGACTTATCTGAGAAACATGAGAGCTTGCAGCAAGTACATGAGATTTGTGAATGTCAATAGTACACAGGCACTTTTTTTCATGGTAATTACTGAAGTACTAGGTAAACATACTCCTATTCATAAGAGGAAAATATTTAGTGGATTTCTAGTCTTTCCAACAAAACAAAACAAAAAATGGCCCCCCACCCCTCAAAATAAATCCAACCAACAAACCCAGAAAAACCACCTCAAACATTTTTATTTCTATTACAGAAATGTAACTGACACTAAAAATTCTTTTCAGCATTAAATACTGTTGATGACCTGAGGGACTTGTCTATCTACTAGAACAAAGCCTTATTGTAAACAAGGAGGAACACTTTTTTCCTCTGAAATTTCTGAATCTCCTGTCCGTTTATGTAAGATAAAATATGAGTAGTGAGCAGCCATTTACCTCACAGGCATTAGTCTCAGACAGCTATTAGAATCTAGAGCAAACTACTATAAAATTTACAAGCCTGACACAGAGCTTATTACATTTAAGGGATATAATTGCGTTTGTTTCAATGGACACTGGAGTTAACCCATTGGTATGATCCAATCTATTGAAGCATATGGAAAAATATCCACAAAAGGAATCATAAGCGGGCTCTATTCAGAGCTCCTTGGGTGGATGAAGAGAGAGATTAAAATATTTTTGTTACTATTATCCATGGCTTATACTGTTTCATTTTTTCCTAATTCAATGATACTTAGTTTTACATAGGAAAAGTTCCCTGGTAATGACCAGAGAACAACTTCAAGTAATTTCTCTGTATTTGGAATACATGCTGCAGTCTTGCCTTCTTTAGAGAGACAGCCTACATTAACATCTCTCTGACCCAAAAAAGAGGTGCTTGAATGCTAGAGGGATAATAAAACAAATACCTTAGGGTTTCTGATAGCCCCAAATTAATATAATCCAAGTTCTGAAGTGACACATAAGAAAAAGACTGATTTAACTTGGTAATTAATACTTTGTGCTGAAGCTCTCTGATGTCCAAAACACAAATGTGAGTGAGCAGTGACTACGGATCGCAGTATAAACAGTAGTTGGAGAAGTTTAAAATACATATAAATTTAGGAAGTTATGATTAGAAAACTGAGGTTGAGAAAACACCTAGGTACAAGATTTGAGGTTAAATAAAGACTGATTGAACTGTTTATTTACTACATCCTCTCACAACATACTCTTGAAACCCCGCGAGAAATTCAGCAAGCTTGGATAGTCCCACCTAATTAAATAGACTAAACTGAAAATCATGCTAACCTCTGTAGACAACCAATGCAGAGGTCCTTGACATAGTGATGTAGACCTGCAGTAAGCTGTATTGTTCTTCCCCATTTTGCTCCATTGACTGTAGAGGGAGGCTAGACAACTGTACTATTAATTTTGGTGTCTCTGTTCAAGGCTTTCAGTTAGATTAAAAAAATGTGGGGTTTTACATTGACTTAAAGCTCTTGCAGTGTTCTCCATTAAAATCTGTGTGTTCAAAAGATATGCTTTAAATAAATGTAAGACAGCATCTGACATTAAATTGCTTCCTAAATGACTTGATACTAAATTTAGAGAGGATAAAGGCACCAAGCTCCCTTTAGACTTCACTGGCCCAGGACCAGTATACAGTAACTGATACTGCTTTTCCAAATTTCATTAATAGTTTGGGGAGGGGGAGGTGTCTGAGAAAATTCTCAGAAGACCTTATTTATATACTGCAGTGCTAAAGGAGAGTAGTAATAACTGTAGGTGGATTACTGATCATAGGTTATGGGGTTTGAAATGTTAGTGACCTTGAGCATAATCCGTTTCTAAATGCAATTCATTAAATACCATTATACTACATGACAGCTCTGGGAGTGAGGGAATATGAGAATAGTAAAGCCAAAGTCCGGTGGGGTACTCAGATAAAATGTAGCAGAACCTGTCTAAATTACACATTTGTTATATCTAGTTTTGCTGCTTTAAAATGCTTTGCTCAGGAAGCTGCTAAGCTCAGTAGTAGTTATCACCTCATCTCAGCCATCACAAATGCATTGTTGTATACTGCCTCTGTTCTAACAGACATACTGCTCTGTTCTAACAGACATCTAACAACATACTGCCACCAAAAAATAAAAACAAACAAATAGTCATGAAAAGCTAGATTGAAAATATTCATATTCCCAGGTTTTCTTTTTTAGATTCCACTTCCAGTGCAGTAGATATGCCACATTTTCTCTGTGAGACAACATCTGAAATGAGTCAGCCACTCTTTACTACTCACAGTTGAAAGAACTTCATCTAAAAGTACTTTAAGATTGGCTCTTTTGTGTGAAGCCCAAGCAATTTGCAGCCAGAGAAGAATAAAAATATATTGAGGATTCACTGCCAGAGATGTAATCATGAGATGCAGAAATAATTGCTGGAAAATATCAGAAGCTGGTGTGCCAGGGAAACTTTGGGTTTCGTCTGCTTTTAGAGGATCCTGTATGTTCGGCCTACATACTAATTTTATATGACAGGGAACACAGATAGTAAAAAAGTATCATACACAAAATTCACCAAGAACTGTTTCAAAATAAGAAATGGCGGGGTTTGGGGTTTTTTTTAAGGGGGGGGTTGGGAGGCTGGGGGGCTTTTGTGTTTATCTGTTGTTTTTTTTAAAAGGCCGATATAGATATATTTTTATTTCTTGCTTAGATATGTGATAAAGTCATTTCCAACTTCCTAGTTGACATTGGAGGCTAGTTTTAATCCAGGTTAATTAACATGTAATGCTTGTAGTCATTTATAATTGCTGTGTTTATATTAAGCTAATAGGGACTATACGTTTTATTTTTCACAATATTTGTTAGGTTTAAGTAAATGAGATGTTTCTCTTTTCAGTTTGAAATAGAAAAAAAAAAGAGAGAAAAAAGTGGTGGTTATACTTAAAGATTTATGCTGGAACTCTGTGTCTGCAGGAAGTGCATGAATATTTTCTCTGAAATGAAGTGTCCTTGATATACTCTTCTTGCACTTTATACTGTTCTATGAATTATAGAAGAATCCACACTGGTTACGTATGTTATTTTGGAAGAGTCGCTACTCTCCTTAGAAGCAGACTGAATAAGGAAAACTGAAAAAAATCATCCAATCAGTAGTCACTTGGTACCATCATAGACTTGCCCAAGGGAAAAATGAAAGTTCAACTTGAAAATTAACTTGAGAAATAAGCCTTCAGAAAGAAATGTTAAGGTTAAAAACAATCGGGACACTATTTCTATGAAAACAACAACAATGATCAAAAAGACCAACAACTGAGACTTTTACAGCTAATTGGAACAAATTACAAAGATACAGTTCCTAGAATACTGTAGCCTGAAGGTCACAGAAAGGCTTGTACCAGCATGTACTCAAAGTGGCTTCCCTAAAATTCACACATATAAAACCCAACCAACCAACCAAAAAAAGTCTGTCTAATAGGTCACTAACTTTGACATCTACAGAAGTTGTAACATTCTTAAAAGATTAATAAGAGCTAAGACATGAAAGGCTGGCACTGTCCAGATGATCCAGTTCAGGTTCTCAGCTGGGAAAGCCTCAAATTTTTGCAAAGAGTAGATTGCGCAGCATGGCAGCTATCGATTTTCATTCATCAAAGAGCTCACTGTTTAACAGTGCTACTCATCTCTTCAAGGAAGCATTAATTTTACCATAATTTGGAAAAGCCATACCATCTACAAATTAAATTCCACTTCTTATTTCACAAATATGAAGAACAAAGTAGAAGTCAACAGTTTTTCTTTCTATTTAACATTACTTTTGCTGCAAGAGGCATGTAATCCACAGCTTTCTTGTGCCTGATCATTTTAATTTTTGATCCCTTTTAATACGCTGTAATAATCAGTCTACAGAGACCAATTTCTTAAAGAGGACTGGTATCTCTAGACTCAGCAAACCTTAGCCTGACAAACTGCATGACTACAAAAAATTTCCCATATGCTTCCATGTCACCCCTTGCATGCTGTCACAGCTTCTATCTTACTTGGGAACATAGCTTTGCTCTTATAAAGGGGGAAATGTAATAATAAATTCAGGTGCACATTAATGCATTAATCACTGCATGCATAGTAAAACAGAACTGGAAGTATTCTGCTCTCCATGGAAAAATATGTTTAAATAGCTTTAGTTAACATTTCTCCAAGAACAATCTTCAAAACTTTGTGTTTCTCTGGACTAAACAAGTCTTTGGATCCACAGAAATTCTAAAAGTCCCTGGAGACCATAATAAAATCATAATTTCTATTAAGCGAAGTTAAGACTTAAGTGATAAAATTCCTTAAGATATAAACTACAGCTAGGATTAACAAAAAAAAAAAAAATAATTACCAGTTTCTCCTTTTATCTAATCTATTATCTGAGTCATTACATTATGCAGCCTTCCAAACCAATTTTAAGTTTTAAAAATAAAGTAGATTTGCTAGATTCAGATTCAACACTTCTACGGTAAGATGATGAAGAAGATTTGTGCGTGAAAAGAAGTTTCCTTAGAAATGTTTTCTTACAAACCTTTAAAACATTACATCTTCACGTGTCTATTCTTAGAGGCAAGAAACAGTAGCTACTGATAAGTCTTAAAGTATTATGAAATGCACTATATTAAGAACTATAGCAAACATTAAAATTTTCTTTTTTATTTTATCATGCAAAGTTAAAAGTGCTTTTTTTTTTTTTCCCCAAAAACTGCAAGAAGGAATGCTGACCCTTGTCAAAACATAGCCCCTTTAAATAGTAATGTAATACAGAAATCCTAATGTCAGTGTTGCTAGTTTATACGCAACTGGTGGCTGTTTGACTGCTTATATGAAGCCAGCTGCAGTATGCCTCATAAGGACTGATCAAAGTTTTCTACAGTTTTCTGAATTATTTTTATAGAAATTGCATTAAAAAAAAAAAAAGAAAAAAGGATTACAGATAAATTTCCAGAATATCTGCAAACACTAATAATATGTTAAAAAAACAGCCCTACAAAGTAGGTCCAGTACATCCAGCACCTTCTCATTTTATATTTAAAGCAGAGACAGATTCAATCATAGTTGGTTGTTAGTGAGTAGATTTTGCAACCGTGTGGCCATGCTGGAATTACTTGACTCTTAAATGGCTACAATAACAGCTGCTAATTGCCAACATGGGATTTAATTAAGTATCGGGATTTTTTATAGACAGAAGCAAACCAGTATAAATCAACACCAGATAATCAAGACAATGAAAAATTGTTACTGTCCCTATTTAGTGTCCTCTAATATGTGTCTTGAAGTTTCTATTCTTTAATAGAACAAAAATAACATCTTTTTCTTTGCCCAAAACACTGAAAATGAAAAGCTAGAGCAAGCAAAAAAAAGAACATGAAATAAAAATACAGCAATATATGAAAGAAGATAATTTCTCATGTAACAGTATGCAATCTTGTGCCTTTGACAACTCAAATCATTTTGAACAATGGGTTATTTATCGCCATGAAAGGGCAAGCAATTTTCTTCATTCACTTATTTGGTTTATTCCCTGTAGGATACACAAAATAAATAAAATTACTTCTAAAAAGCCATTTTCCATTGTTATCATTTACACCTTGAGGAAAAGAATCTTAAAATCCTGCAGGCTATGAGCAAACCAACTTACTGTCATACATTCCTCCTTTTTCTCATTCTTCATAATAAATTCAACAAATTTTTGTGATGTCACAGGTGTTCTAAAGAAAAGTAATATTAACAGGCTTATTGTGAAACAGATTTAGATTTTTAAGATTCTTTAATTCCTGAAAGCTGGGCCATTTGGACAGCAATACAGTATTTATTTCTCCTAATTACGGAAATAATTTCTTGTCTTGTTTGACTTGGAAATAAGACCTGTTTATGCTGGAAAGCAGGATCAATTAAAAACATTAAAAAAAATCTCAGAAGTTATTAAAAATGTAAACAATTACAAGTTGTATATAATTCAAATTATATAAGGTTAATCATTAGAATCCAAATGTAAACCTATTTTCACAGTGACTCATTGCATATTAATTAACAAGGTTGAGTATTTTAGCAGCATTACAACAAAGCCTAAGCAGTGAAGGTTGGCACAACAGACAGTCCAATAAAATCATTCAGGAATATAGTTTAATAATCTTACAAACACAAATACAAGCAAGAATGTGCATGTGTAGGTAAGTCTAAGCACTATTTAGTCTTGACTCCCTTTACTGTTAATGGCGGCGGAACTTAATACCGGGCTGAATCACTGCCTACAGAATCCCTTTATCCTTCTCTTTTTCCATTGACTGTAGATCATAAGACTAGATATCCAATAGTGAGTACATTGGACCTGCTGATTTTGCAACAAATTATGTTACTGCTTCATGGATACAACTATTCAGGAATGAAATTCATAGAATCGTAGAATGGTTAGAGTTGGAAGGGATCTTAAAGATCATCTAGTTCCAATCCCCCCTGGCATGGGCAGGGATACCTCCCACTAGACCAGGTTGCTCAAGGCCCCATTAAACCTGGCCTTGAACACTGCCAGGGACAGAGCATTTACAACTTCATTGGGCAACCTGTTCCAGTGCCTTACCATTCTTGCAGTAAATAATTTCTTCCTTATATCCAGCCTAAATCTTCCCTGTTTAAGTTTAAAGCTATTCCCCGTTATCTTATCACTACAGTCCCTGATGAATAGTCCCTCTCCAGCATCCCTGTGGGCCCCCTTCAGATATTAGGAGGCTCCTATGAGGTCTCCCCGTAGCCTTCTCTTCTCCAGGATGAACAGCCCAAATTTTCTTAGCCTGTCTCCACAGGGGAAGTGCTCCAGCCCCCTTATCATCCTCGTGGCCCTCCTCTGGACTTGCTCCAACAGTTCCATGTCCTTCATCTACTTACAGTTAATTCACATCCCCATAAATCCTCTGTGCAGGTTCTGTTACATGCAGTAGTTCTGTGTCAGTTTTCTCTAAAGTTGATTATTTTCCAAGTATTGTTCACCTACTTTTCTATACCAGGCTATTATAATTTACCATGTGTAGGCCAATTCTTGAAGACCATTCAGAAACCATACATGATCCTTATATATAGCAGTAGATTCATCTGAAATAAGTAAATGTTATTTTCATTCTGTAATATTCTTGGGATCCTGCTTATCTATCAGTGCTCTCAGAAGTGTGGGTTAGCATTCACAAACGTAGAAATGATTTTGGCATGCAGCAATTTTAGCTGCCGCCTCTCCCTACAGTTCTCACAACTGTTGCAATCCATTGATGATTTTACCATCTGTCTCAAAAGCTAAAATACTTGGTTTAAATATATAAAAGCCAGACAGGCAACTCCATTATTACATGCAAAGGCATCTCTAGCATCGTAAACACAAGCTTAAAACTTCCCACTGCTTTTGCAGTTCTACCTGTGTTAACAATTGTGAGACTAGAACAGACTTGGTACCAGAATGGCTTAATCTGGGCTTTGTCACGGCACTGCAAATTACTACAAAATTCCTCCTGGATTATGTTAAGGTTCTTTCCAAAAGAACTGCCTTACGGATTAGTTCATCCTATTGAGACATTTTCAAAGAAAGTCTAGGAATTAAATCATTAATATTTCTCTATCTTACTTCTGATTAATCTTAGTCTGAAATAAAAAAAAAATATCCTCTATATGTGAACCCTTTTGCTAGTGCCCCATCTGTACAGGGATTTGTCTTGTTAATGAAGTCCTGTAGGTCTGTTAAATTAAATGAACCCTTATCATTACATTCTTATTCCTATATATCATCGACAGGATTTGGTTAATGCAATAGCTGACAACCAGATCTAGATACTGAATTTCTTTGGTTTTGGATACCTGGGATAAAGTAGGTTTCTTCTTGTTCTTCCTTCTTTTCTTTCCTGATGGTGTAACATACCATGTCTTTTTCTGCTATAATGTTGTTCATTCCCAGGTTTTATCCCTAATTCCTTTTATTCAGTTAGTTATAAGTATTAAGGAATGGGCATATTTTAATTTGATTATATTAGCACATTTACTGTACCGTGTGGTCTATGTTACTCCGCTATGTTTAATTCTTATCTGTTACATAAAACATGACTGTCATGCATCAAGTCAGGTAAGTATAATCAGAAAAGAAGTTAAACGAACATTCTGTAAGACCTCTGAGGTTTCATTTCTCTTAACAACTCTTTTTTGTGATCTTGTTCTAGCAGCACAGAATGGCAATGTAAATTCCTACATCACAACTTGACAAAAATATATTCAACTCAATTTTAGAATAAATTGTTTCTGGAATAAGATTATCTGCCAGATTTCAGCTCAGAAACATTTATTGATATCCAAACTCCATCTTTTCACAAACAGGCATTCTGACTATGTTTGGCAGGCTCTTAATTATAGAGCACAGATATGCCTCTAAAATAAAAGTTTTCAATATCCAAACTTTGCAGGGACCACTTTATTTAAGACTCTGAGGGTGATATAAAATCTGAAATGACAGTTACATTTTTCAGGCATGTTTCCCTCTATCACACATACATTCTTCACACTTTAAAAAAAAAAAAAGAAGGCACAGTTACAGCTGCTGCCTACTGATCTGTGTGCACTGAGCAGCACATCAACATATTCAGCTTATCAGATCCATTTGCAAGAATGTGTTTGTCAAGCAAAACTATCTCAGAGCATTAGAGAACTGACGTCTCAGTTGGATTACTTCACTAACTCTTCTATAATAGTGTAGAAGGGTTATTTTAGCTGAGACTATGCAAACAAAACCAAAAAATTCTCACAGACTGTTAAGTGATTCAGAAACCTCAACACTGTGAAACCTAAAATCGTTTCAGGCTTGAGGTTCAATATGCAAATAAAATCTAGAGCCAGCCATAATACAACAGCAGGAAGAAAATTATAAGCTTTAATACTAGCTTGTTTCCAAAGTACAGACCATACCTCAAACTACAAATGTGCATTTTAATGCAGAGAAAATACAATAAATTACTAATAATTTATATGTTTTTATAGTGATATTCCTCAGTGAGTTACATCCAACTTTGTAAAATGGTATCATTATGCTCATGTTGTAGGTGTGGAAATGGGCACAACAGGGTTCTCGTGAGTATGAAGCAAATACATCCAATAATCAGAACACAGATTGACATGTAGAGACCAAGTCTGTTCATTTCTCACACCAGGTTGGCTCCAGACAAAATTGTCTCCTCATATATGACTTTCAGCTTGAGGGCGGCTGGAGAACAAATTCATTATAACAATGATGTCTCTGTGGGTCAACCTTTTAGACCTCTGATGTCTGAACCTAAAATCCAGTGCACTAGGGGCTCTGCTTGCCTAAGGAAAAGACAGCTTTTCCTGAATTGCTTTGAAATGTCATATAAGCATACGCAAAAAAAATAGACTGGTAATTTCACTTTTTACTATGCATTGTTAAGAGGAACTTACAGCATTCCCATGGTCTGCACAAGAACAGAACAATGACATATCTACGAAATGTTTTACATTCTGATAGTCCAGCCCTTCCTGACTAAGCTCTAGCTAGCAAACCAACTCCTTTCTTCAAATGCAGTAGCCAAGCAAGATTAAGAGACCTTGAGAAAACAAGATGAGACATCCAGAAAAATACAAATAGATTATTGGAAGTAGATAACCTAATACTTTTAGCAATTATATCATTATTAAATTCATCTTTGCACAGTAGAATATTCCTAAGATGTACATAATGCATTGTAAATATATTTGCATACAATACATATTTGTATAGAATCATAGAATCATAGAATAGT
>NW_009912416.1:0-5773 GCF_000696875.1 Nestor notabilis
TTCCAACCCAAACCATTCCATGATTCTATAAGGTGGGGACAGACTTTTTACCAGGGCCTACTGCAGTAGGACAAGCGGTGATGGTTTTAAACTGAAAGAGGGGAGATTAAGGCTAGATGTATGAAAATCGGTTTACAACGAGGGTGGTGAAACACTGGCACAGGTTGCCCAGACAGGTGGTGGATGCACCATCCATGGGAATATTCAAGGTCAGGTTGGACAGAGCTCTGGGTAACCTGACCTAGGTGAAGATGCCCCTGCTCATTGTGGAGGGGTTTGACTAGATGACCTTTAAAGGTCTCTTCCAAGCCATGATTCTATATTTCTATGTTTCTACATTTCCAACTACCTGCAAACCAAACAGTCCTTCTTTGCTGGGCTTCTCCATCCATTCTCCACTGAGCACCAGCCTGCCACCTAAGGAATTATGCATGAAACAGATGCTGTTCTAGACGTTCATTACAGAGCTGTGTTAAATATGCCCCTGTACTCTTCATTTCATTAAGCACCAAAACCCCAAACCTCACAGGAGATAATGGCTTTGAAAAGCATTTGGATTTTCCCTTTTTTCTAGACAGGACATGTCTTGAGTCACAACTTGCACTGGGCACTCAGAACATTTCTGCTGCACTGCTATGAGTATCATTTGTACTATCTTCAGGTGGTTTTCAAAGATAACAGCTTAAACAGAAAACAAAAAGCAATGAAGTGCACTGAGAAGTGTGTGAGGCACAACTGAGATAAGTGCCAGGAAGATCAATGCCCAGTGGTTCTGCTAGCACAGCAAAAACAACATCTACACGTTATGAACTAAGAACTGCCCACCTTAGGACATGATCGTCTGCCCACTGAAGGAGAATGTAGAGCTCTGCACGGTTTTTGACTGCATGAGGAATATTCTGTACCGCAAATGAAAAATGCCTGGGTTGCAATAATTGTGTATATGAACCAGAGAAAAATCCTCAGTAGGAAAGACAGAGCAGGGTGGAATCAGCACTGAAGTGGAAAATTCAAGTCTTGTTGTTTATACAAAGCTGTTTAACTTTCAACTAAACAGAAGATTATTTGTAGGGATGCATTCACCTGTTCACATCCACAGAAGGCATTTGCAAAGACAGGTACCTAACAGGAACTAAACGAGAAGAATGGAAGAAAAGAGTTCCAAGTTCCATCATCTTTTTGGAGAAATCTGTAAACTTGCAGAAACTTTTTATGGCATTTTGAATACATTGATTTCCAAAATCATTTTGCAACTATGTTTAAGGTCACACAAGTGAGCTCTCGCTACAAAGAAATAGGTGTTCTGAGAAACATTCAGAATCAGAATAACACTTCACTTATTTTTACATTATGCTTTCAGTAGACAAACTTCAGGTGATGGAGAGCTAGAAGGAGGAAAGGAACAGAGTCTTTTCAGAGGGGTTTCTTTTTTACAGCGCTGCACTTCTGACTAAATTCAGATCGTCAGATGATGGACACCAGCTGGAGACAAGATTGAAAGAATTATAAATCATCAATACTTTTGATCTTTGACATTTACATAACCTGTTTAAGCACACGTTGTGCATTATGCATCAGGCTTCTAGAAAGAGAGGAGTCCAAAATTAAAGAGATATCTGTAGAAAATATGAAGGATGCATTCCTTACAGCTGAATTAACTGCAGCCTACATGTTTTATTGAGGATGCATTCCTTACAGCTGAATTAACTGCAGCCTACAAGTTTTATTGTGATCAAAAAACCAAGATGAATTTTCATAATAAGCACGTAAGGCCCTGAAAACAAATTCCTTTAGGGATATATTCTTTCTTAGGGTGTATAATGAAAGTCTCCTGAAATTCAGGAGACACTTCCTTTTGACTACAGCAAACTCTGGCATCTTTGTGGGTTACTGAAGTCTTCCAAAATAGAAGGTTCTACACTTGTCCTGCTCATCTGGTGTTATTGGTAGGTCTGTTTTGCTCAGTCAGAAGGTTCTGTCAGCCTCACCAGTGCTGCAAACCCTGGCTAACACAGTAAAATGTTGTGCTACTGATTACCAGAATATATTGCTAGAATATAGCTGGAAGCAGAGGGGACTGGAAAGTCCATAGTCTTTTTGGCTGGATCACAATGCATGAAAGATTTTAGTATGGATTATCTCAGCGAGCTTCATGCCAAAAGGAACCTTTCTATCTTCAGATACTTTTGGAGGGTGGGTAGAACCTAACTGCAATGTAATGCAAGGTAATACAGAAATATCGGTGAGGACCAAAACTTTTTCCAACTGAATGTTGTAACATTACATACTAAGAAATTGTCTCATATCAATCAAAATAGAGGCTGTGGAACATACAAACTCTTGGGTGAAAAAAGGCAGGTGAGAATTACAGAAAGCAGTCTTGACAGAGCCATCACCAATAATATCCAAAAATAACTATTCTCTGGGTAGCTAAAAATTTTACCAACCATTTTACCTTAGTTGGGATAGACTAAACACCCTTTCTTTCAGCAGCAGGTGACAACCATGTCATTAATGTTGACAGACAATATCAACTAACATCAGAAAGTAAATCAGTGGCATTACTGATCCCAGTGCTAGGAATCAACCAGTGTACGGCAGGCAAATGTTGTGATCCAAAACTGTGTTTAACCCACAAAGTTAGACAAAATATAGCAAGAAACTGAGGGCCAGCCAACCATTCTGCATTTCAGCTGTGAGGACTTCAGGTCTTTTGAAATCAGATTAATGTACTCAGTGTCTAACTCAACAAGTCTGCAGTTCTTTTCTAGCCACTGGGAAAACAAATTAGGCACGGCTTTCAATGGAAGGTCACAGCAATGTAACCACCACCCTCAACAACACTGATAAAAAAAGTAGCAACTAATATGCTAATCAGCATTTATGTAACACTTATATTTTCTCCAATCCACAAATGTCAAAGTATTTCATGAAAAAAAAGGGGGTAAATATCCCTCTGTGGTCACAACTGCAGAGGCTGAATTGGGCACCTGGTGGTTGGGTTCCTCTGCTTTCTACACTGTGGAGGACGAGTGTTCCCTTTCCCTCCTTCCAGACATCCCCCAGCCCCGCCACAAAGGAGAGGCTGAAAAAATAAACCAAATCTGGTCGGCTGATAAAGAACACAAACGTATTCACGTCTAAATACAAAATGGCACTCATGCCTGACAGGTCTAAGTAGCATGCGACGCAAAGATTGCCGACTTCATGGGAAATGAGAAATACAAAAGGTAGCCAGATGCTTCAAAAGAACCTGAAGAGCAACTGTCCCAAGACACCAAGACAGATGGCACAAAAATCTTAAAGCAAAGAGTTCACTGCTAGCTTTCCAGACAAATGCTTTGAATCATCCTCCAGTCCTTCTGAAGTGCTGATTTAATAGTGTCAAAACCAAGTAAGCAGCACACCAGGTACAACTTTGACATTTCTAGAATATCTTAGGAAAAAATCATATTCCACTGAGAATTTTTCTGTAGAATAATCAGTTAAAAATCCCTCTTGGAGAAAAATGAAGTGGCTTCGAAGAAATCCCAGGCAATACTAGAAATGTAAGCATATCAGACTAATTCCTCTAAGGACCAGTAAACCATCAAATAAATAATGTGCAAAATGAACTGAAAAGAGCTGATGCTGTTGAAGAAAGTTCCCCAAAGAAAGGAACTTAGGGTAAAAAAAAAAGACCATTGTAAATACTCAGATCTTATGAGCTAGAGCTAAATAGAACAGTTCCTAGGAATGGAGCTGTACAACACTCAAAGCACTTCTGCAAGCCTATTTTTTATATATAAATATATTAAAATTATCTTTAAAAATTAGCTATAAATATGGATGAATTTGGAATTATAATTTACTTAAATTTTCCAAGGGACTTTGATACAGTTTCTTATAAGAGCCTTCAAGGAAAATAAATCACTGAGAGGACAATCATCCTTTTCATACATACACCAACACACACACACACAAAAAGCAACAGAAGAACAGTCATGATGGAGAGCTGCTCCTCAGAATGAGAAAATGTAACTGCAGGCTAACTAAGGATCACTTTGAAGCAGTGAGGGAAAAGGCTTTTTATTCCACGAATTTTGTACTTCATCTCCTGGTTCAAAAGTACATAAGTTGGATTTTCATTCTAAGCTACAAATAAATTAATTAGAAATAAGACTGAGTGGGAAGAGAGGCAAGAAAGGATAAATATAGAAGACACACACAGAAAAACAAATTCAGTGAAAAACTAAAGTTGTGGATAAATAGGTGGACTTATATTTACAGGCACATTCTCAGCTTACCTTTTGTGGATACCTTTCTAACCCTAACTCAGTACAGACTTAGGAAAACTATACTTTTGTTTTGCAGCTGAATCACTTTTAGAGGCAAGTTAAAATAAGCCAACCGTGGCTTTGAATTATAGGAAAAATAAGGTCTGTGAGCTCAAACTGGGTTTTGTCATTCTGATAAACATTTTAAGTCACGCTGCAGAAAACCTCAAGATCCACGGGGTTTGCCCATCCCTCACATGGGACCAGTGGCTCAGGATATATTTAGTAGCAGGCTGTCCTCAGCTGCCACATCACATCTGTGGGGTGAGATGGTCTCAGACTCTGATCTCCAATATTCCCTGCCTGTAATACTCCTGGACCAGATCACAGACCAGCTGTGTTCCAGGTGTATCAATTGCTTTTTGACACATGCAATCAATCTCTTTTGGGTCAGAGCTGTATTTTGGCATGTGAATAAGTTACAGACACATACATTAAAAGAAAAGAAAAATAAAAGATTAAACATCCCAGGTTGGACGGGGCTTTGAACAACGTGCTCTAGTGGAAGGTGTCTCTGCCCATGGCAGGGGGTTAGAACAGGATGAGCTTCAAGGTCCCTTCCAACCCAAACCATTCTATGATCTCGCTGCTCAGAGTGCTGCACACCTACAAGCTCTATCACTAACCTGTATCTCTAGTAACCACCTGAAGAGTGTCAGAAGCTACTGAGGACACAACAACCAGCCAAATGGTGAAATGGAGTTAAAACAATAGAGCTCAAGACAAAAGAGGATTTACTGGGCAGCCAATGCAACAGAGATTCTTACACTATCTGGACTCCTTTTTCAAGGTCTTATAAGGAAAGCACACAAGGTAACCCCAGGTACCCAGGACACTGCTCAGAAAGGCTCATACTACACAGCCATCTGCCAATATACTGATCCCAAATAGGACATCAAGTTCCACCGCCAAAAGGTGCTACCTATTGCAGCCTGACACCCAAATAAAGTAACTTATTCCACATGTTGACAAAGCCTTCAAACCTTGACCTAGCGAGTACAGTTAGAATGAACCAGCCAGAACCTGGGGCACTGTGAGCTCTCACAGGGTATTTAAACAGCTTTGATGATATCCTAGGGATCACATTAATAATACACTAACACGGTATCTGCTTGTTACTCTTGACCAATTAAATCAAATAGATGCTCGGGTGCATGAGCCATCAGCATGCAGGAAGATATATACATTTATACCAGTTGAAGATGTACTGTGCTAGAATGAGAGCTTTCACATGGCACAGCAGGACTCCATTGCTTCCCTCCACAGGTCTGATGGAACTTGTGCATGTTCAACAAAACTTTCCCAATTTCTCTTTTCCCACTGATTCTTCCATTTGATTCTGCTTGCCAGTCCTGGGGTAATGGTTGGACTTGATGATCTTAAAGGTCTTTTCCAACCTAATTGATTCTATGATTCTAAGTAGGTATTTCATAGAATCAATCAGGTTGGAAAAGACC
>NW_009912417.1:0-518 GCF_000696875.1 Nestor notabilis
AGGTGCATTTGGCAGGTTAACAAATGGTTAGGACCGTGGTCAGGGGTTTGGATATTTAGAACATGAGACTGGATTTGGGAGGCCAGATCTACTGGAGGCTGGGGGGGGTGGTGTAACAATTTTGGTAGGAGACTTGCCAGGCTAGTAAAGAAAGCTTTAAACTAGATGTGTTGGGGGAGGGAGGCATCGATCCATCCCAACACTCCCGCTCGGTTGCCAGCACCTATAATAAGTGCTTTGAGCAATGTAGAGGTATTTCAGCTGCTCCAACCATTGAGTCGATCTCTTTTGCAGTCCAGCTCAGACACCTCTATACAAATGCCCATCGTATGGGAAACAAACAAGAGGAATTAGAGATGTGTGCAAGGCTACAGGGATACGATGTCATTGGTATTACAGAAACATGGTAGGATGGCTCCGATGACTGGAGTGTTGGAATGGACAGTTACCGGCTCTTTAGAAAAGACAGGCCTGGCAGACGGGGAGGGGGAGTTGCTATTTATGTCAGTGATAGGCTG
>NW_009912418.1:0-22208 GCF_000696875.1 Nestor notabilis
CGGTAACCGAGGGGGTTTCCCGGCGCCTGTGGGCGGAGAAGGGAAGTGCGAGCCCCTGAGGAGCGGTGTCACTGGCGCATACAGCCCCCCATGGGTACGATCTGGAGCCTGCTGGAAGGAAAAGGGATAGAGGTAGGTATTTAGATGGATTTCACACAGATTTCTAGGTAGACTTAGATTCGATGTAAGGAAGTTCTTTACTGTGAGAGTGGTGAGACACTGGCACAGAGAAGCCGTGGCTGCCCCATCCCTGGCAGTGCTCAAAGCCCGGTTGGACTCAGGGGCTTGGAACAACCTGCTCTAGTGGACCCGTGGCAGGGGGTTGGAACTGGAAGAGCTTTAAGGTCCCTTCCACCCAAACCATTTGTCATTCTATGATTTTCCTTCTGCAGGGTCAGATAAAAGCAATTTCAGCTTTAAGCAAGGATGTCTCACAGTAACAGACAACCTGGGTAATTGCTGCAGCCATTCCCTCCAGACAAACAGCACAAGTAATGGGGGTTGGCCTAAGTGACCTTCAAAGGTCCCTTCCCACCCAAACTATTCTATGATTCTATGATTTCCATAAAATTAATAGCTCCCAAATAGTAAATAACATTTTCCAGTGATATCTGCCAGAAAGCTTTACACACAAGTAATTGAGTGTCACAAAGAGAGATGAGCAGCAGCTTTATGCCCTTCACCAAAATGAAAGGGAAAACCGTAGCAAACAAGTTGTCTTTAGGAAATCAGTTGTTGCCCACATAAAGTTGATCTTTCAGTGTAAAATCACTCATCTACAAACTAGTCCCATAAAATCACCATGGTGTTATTATGAACTTCAGTTGAAACCCAGAGAAGAGACCTGAAAATTAGCATTAGTGTATATTAACTAAAGAGTAAGAAAAGAAAGGAGATGTGGCTCTTCAGCCCCTGGCAGTGCATCACAGCCACCCCCCAACACTTCTTACCCCTTGCTCCTGAGGAATGAGTTAGAAACAAGAGAGGACCAAAGTCTTCCTCTGCAATAATAATTTTGGTACAGGCAACTTACCAAGCGCTTCATTAGGCTGTATTTATTAGCATAGTTCATTTCTTACCTCGAGAAGACTCCAGCTGCATAGATACACTTATTCCCAAGCCCATCTAAAAGGACTCTGCTGGAAGACCTGATGTTCAGTGGCCAAACTCCTGGTTTCAGGCTTTTCCTAAGCAGTCGGGGAGGGTCATTTGCATCAGAAAAGCTGTGGGATGTACAGAAGATGAGGATGTGTGTAGACATCTTGTTATAACTTGGAATTGGGTAATGCTGCTTTTCAATCACAGTATGGAAACCAGCCGTTTGATCCATTTGAGGAAGATATTTACTTAAAAAGGCACCCAGCTGTAGTGACCATCACTGCCTGAACTGTTACACCTACAGCCTCCCTGGCAAGCCAAACCCCAGCAGAATTACAGATGTTTTGTCACTCAGCCTTTTAATACAGCTCAAGAAAGAGATGTGGCTTCCCACAAGACCCACCAGAAGCCGCCAGTCTCACGTGTGACACAGGAATTTGTCCTTCAAGACACATAAACGTGCAGTAAGGACTCCACACAGGATTAGGCCAAGCCGCCGTTTGTATAGTGCCTGCGCAGGCCAGCACCACACTGTCAGCGGCTGTTTGAACACACAGGTCATTGCAGCAGTAAGATTTCCTTCCCAGCACTCCAGCTGGTGGGTTTTGGACTAGGACGTATGACCTGAATTAGCTGAAACACAGTGAAAGAGAAGGGAAACGATCTGTTCTGCTCCTGAATAAGCAATGGGGTTTCATTCGGAGTTCTTTTACAACAGAATGTTGTGCAATAGGGATATGTAGTGCCAGAAATTAAAAGGTGTGTCAGCCATGTACTTGCATTTGCAATTAATATTGGTTCTGCCTCAAGGAATGTGACATTTTATTACCTTTGATGCTTGCATGCCATTCAACTGCAATTATCTTGTCAGAAGTGGAAGGCAGCTGTAATCTTGTGCGACACAGATTTGTTCATTGAAGGATTTCTTGTATTATAGATTATCTTTTTAAGATAACACAAAAGGAAATTAAAAGCAAATTCTATAGAAAAGGGTCTAATCAATTCTCATTCATTTATTTGGGATCTTAAATCAAACAGTGTTTCTCAAATCCAATCCAATCAAATCAATCAACCAAACTGAATATCATCTCAGAATTTTCTCAGATTAAACTTTGTAAACAATGTAAGGAAGACACAGTGGAGATCTGGAGATGGCCTACAGCCTTTAATGCACTGTCCTTTTATCTTGGATTCATTGAGTTTAATCCTGATTGGAATCCCAAGGGACAATGTCAGTGTCTGTTCACTTCATCTTAAATCCCTCTTGAGCATTTTTCCTTATCAGAAAACAGTTGTCTCATCAGTCACAATTCAGCATGTTACAGTCTGTTCATAGGGAAGACCTAGGTGAAGAAGGAAGGCTCTGGCAGGTCATGACAGCAACATCTCTGAATTATCACGGTAGAAATGCATGGGTTAACAACATCCATCAACATTAAAAGTGATATCCCTGGAAAACAGTCATTCCAGTTATAGGTATCAGGGAAGAATCTAATACTGTTGAACTCAGTAACAAAACCCCTGCTGATTTCAATAAAGATTTCACTTCCTGGGTTTTCAGGAGAGGAAAGTCTGAGTGTTTATCTGCAATTCAGGAGAGACTCCAAGTACCTCTGACATAGCCTAGTAGAGGTCACCTTTCTGCACACCTTTTTGATACAGGTCAGAAGCAGCAACAGCACACCACCTCCCCACCTGCTTACCTCTCATCTGAGCCAGCAGCCATCGGGACGGAGGGTGGTGGTTCACTGCTCAATCCTTAATCAGCAGGGTGAGGAGATCCCTGGACTTGCAAGTGCACCAGCTTCCTTTCCAAACCAGCAAGTATCCTTCCCTGTTGCACTAATCAACTCATCTTTAGAATCCCTGGTTAGAGTCTACCATTATGTATGTGACCACGTAAACAAACTAATGTTATAAATTCCTTTACCATATGAAAGTAAGTCTCAAGAGAAACGAGAATCACATTTAAAACTCAATTTCAGAACACAGACACTGACACACGTCTCACATCTCATTATGGAATCCACTTGTGGCCTCAATCCCTCTGACATTTACTGTCACATGGCAACAGTTTTCTTTTAACAAATACTGAATATTCAACCTGACCTTTTAATAATAACGGTTTGATTTTCTCTTGCTGTGCTGTTGATGCCGATCAGTACAATTCTGAGCCCACCAGCATGTGATCAGGCAAAGGGACCAATAATTGTTTTTTCAAGAACTAGTTTATAATGCATTTCAGGATGTGACCACTCATTAACAAAGTAAGAGGGGGATTTTCCAAGATGTTCTGTGTTAGCCTGTAGAAGTGATGAGTGCGTAAATGCCACCCTTAGTCTTTAATTCTTCAAAGAATTAAAGAATTAATTTCTGACCCAAATATAAACCAGTACAGCAGTTATCAGCCTAAATAAACAGAAGATGAAGCCATAGTGGCAGCATTTTAAGATGGCATTATGTCTGGTACTGAGTGACAACACCTTAAAAGGTCTCCCTCATTAATTATTTCATTGTTAATTGTTTCAGCAGAAACCCCATCACTGCTGGATATGGTGGGAAGATTGGATCAAGGTACTTACCGGGACAAATGAGATACTCGGTCCTCTGCCAGACATAACCTCATTATTGTTTCTGCCCAAAAGGAGGGAAGATACATGCAATTCTGCTTTGTATCAAAAAAACCATGAGCTGTTCAGGGATCGGTGTCTTGTCAACAGCCAGAAGACACAGCCCAGTTACCACATGTCCTGGGTTCAGCTGTAACAGTTATTTTTCTTCTTCTTAGTAGCTGGTGCAGTGCTGTGTTTTCAACATTAGTCTGGGAACAGTGCTGATAACACACTCATGTTTTTAGTTGTTGCTAAGTAATGTTTACTCCAATCAAGGACTTTTCAGCCTCTCATGCTCTGCCAGAGAGGAGGGGAAGCCAGGAGGGAGCAGAGACAGGACACCTGACCCAAACTGGCCAAAGGGCTATTCCATACCACAGCACGTCATGCCCAGTATAGAAACTGGGGGGAGTTACCTGGAAGGGACCAATCGCTGCTCAGGTCAGGCTGGATATTGGTCAGCGGGTGCTGAGCAATTGTATTGTGCATCACTTGTGTTTGTTTTCTTTTCCTTTTCCCCTTTTAGTTTTATATTCTCTCCCCTTGCATGGTTCTGGGTTACCACCTGGGCATAAACCACAACACCACAACCTCATGCTTCCCCAAGCTGCTCTTTTGGTCCCAGGAGGTCTGCAGCATGCTTGAAGATTTGCAAGGGAGAATAAAGAGTCAAAACGCGATGCAGTTGGCTTTGGTCCTCTTGTTCGGCCACAGACAACCCATGTGGCTTTGAGTTTAGCACCTTCAGGCCCAATGTGTATTTACACATTTAAATCACAGTAAATAGTATTTCAAAAGGCTTCATCTACATCAAAATTCCCTTACAAATCTTGCTTTTCATCTGTCCAGCTATATCCGTATTATCAAATCAGCTCATGGCTCTCAGTGATAAAAATCTACCTCCTTGGTTGTTCTTAAGATTTAAATCCTGTCCTGCACTGGCTCTATGTCTGCACGAGTTCTCCCGTTAGTAACCACAGTCAGTGGGAGCAGCATGGGGTGGCTGGCTCACCCGCCACATCTGCCCCTCCAGGCCATGAGGACAAGGTTGCAGAGCCAGCAGCTCCAAGATACTAGGACTAAACTGCAGCAAGAAGAGCAACAGCAGCACTGGTGTGAGGAATGAAGATGCAGAAGCTCTGTGAAATGAGAAC
Source organism: Nestor notabilis (assembly GCF_000696875.1). Taxonomy (NCBI): domain Eukaryota; kingdom Metazoa; phylum Chordata; class Aves; order Psittaciformes; family Psittacidae; genus Nestor; species Nestor notabilis. Next base: position 4,865 of record NW_009912418.1, read on the forward strand.
AGCTCTTGCTTCGCCTCACAGAGAGGGAAAGCAGGCTTATGTCAGGCTGTACGTACAGACCTTGGATTGGGGCCACTTAAGGAAAAAAAGGCTGTTGAGCGGATGCATCTATTTTTCTATTCTTCCAGTAATACAGCTATACAATTTGTTTTGTACTTCTGAACCAAACAATTGCACATTCATAGTTGGAGGTAGGGTATAAATATTGTCTCTAGCTGATCCCTTGATCCAGTCGTTCTAGCTGAATTAATCACATTCACAAATCAATCCAGGATTTGGTGCTGTCGGAGCAGATGGCCAGGCAGGCTGCAGTCGTGAGGAAGGCGGGCGCATTCTCCTTCCATTACCCAGCAGCAGTTTCCAACGGCGGATATTTAAAATTAGACCTTATTTTGAAGAATGGCTAAATCTCTCTTGTTCCTTATTCATCTTAATAAGGGCACTGACCCCTAACTTTCTGCCCTACTTCTGTCCTCCGAGGCCTCAGTGAAAGTGTAGAATGGCTGGTGCCCCTTTCCCTTTCAACTGAGTATTTTCTGCCCCATTTTCTTCTGCTGTCTTCCCACTTTCTGCAGGGAAGAGGTGACAGCAACAGATGCTGTTTGGCATGGGGATTTCAAGGGTGCATTATATTAATTGATGAGCTGATCTCTGCAGGAAGGGGAGGAGAAGCTGCATTCATACTACTAGCTGCCTGCCACGGCACATAACAGCGGGGATGGTTAACAGCACACCTTTCAGAAAGCCTTGCTGGGACTTCCCATCGCAGCAGTCAATTTGCCGTGAAAGACAGTCATGCTTCTCTCCCAGTGTTCACATCTGTTCTGCACTGAGAACCTTTCTGGCTGATAATTGCTCTCTTCTTCCCTCTGTCTCTTGCAGAAGAACTGATACAGCTGTGGGGGGAGTTTCCGCTGAGCTCAATCACGTTCTGTACAAGATGTCTCACTTATCACCAAAGGTGAACAAGGTTAACCAGGAGCGTGTCTGCAGTCACTAAAAGAATGGAACGTGACAGAACAGTCCAGAGGAGACAATTCCCCTGTGGCGTGACAGAATGTCTCATTCTGATTAACTACCTCTATGCAGGTGTATTAAAATAATCTCTTTCGCTTTAAAGACCTAGAGGCTAGTCAGATCAAGGCAAACTGCACAAGTACACACTGCATCAGTCTGTCATCCATATGGGATCACATAATCTTAGTAGCACCAAAAGGAATAGCAGATACTGAAGAAAGCCTACAAGAACTGGGAGGGGAATGGTGACCAAGGTTGCACTGATGCAAATACAATTTTATGTGCCGGTAGTGTCTGAACCATTACCAGAGCATATTCAGTTTAGTACTTCACCATATTTTTTCACTGTCTTCCACAAAATGAAAATGGAGCATTAATAATGTATGTATGTAATTGCTCAGCCTTATGCTCAACCTTTCAAGATAGACACCTGGAAGATACAAAATGTGATTAATTGAGGAAAATGAAAGCTAGTGCCAGGGCTTCCTACACTTCAGAATTGTGTTCACTGAAACATGGCTGGAAGCAAAGCTCTCAATGCCTTGAATACAGCACAAATCAAGCCAGTCCACTGTCTTATGCAGCAGCCCAGAGAGAGGTTGCCAATTCCCGAAGATCAACACTCGACCCCAGAGGTATTCCGAGAACTACGACTCCTTCTCCTCACTAAGCTGCAGGGACCTTTACACCTGCATATCCAGCAGTTCAGGACTGCTCTTCAGGAACATGAGGACTTCCTCACAGATCCCAGAAGAATTCACTCCTCCCCAGCAGTTACAGTTTAAGCTGTGTACCCAGGCCAGCCCGGAGGCCAGCTCCGTGCACAGGACTGATTCCTTGGGCTCAATATCCTTCTGGAGGAGATGGGGAAGCAACAGTCCCTCCACCAACTTGCTACCATCTCCACAACTCTTCCTCTGCTATCAGAGAGAAGCAGTAGCCTGCCCTAAGACCATCCAGAGAGTAACTGTTACCAAACTAGTCACACATGTAGAAGAAAAGCCCAAGAGCTCCAGCACTGAGATCTATGAATCCCTCCCTGCAGACTTTTCCACATGAAGCTGAGCGTGTGTTTTTTTTCCAACCAGCCACATCTCAGCAGGTTGACCAGTGTTGTTCTGTTTTGTGCTGTAACACAGGAACAGTCCAACTAGACTGGGCCAAAGCTTCACTGGGTCTCTACAGCAGCTAGTGTGCCTGTTCTGAGAGGCGCCTTGGTCAGCCCCTGCAATGTCCCCACAGAGGTGAGGTCTCCCCTATTGCTGTCCCTGGGGGACATTGCCAACACTGCACATGGCACAGTTGTGCAAACTAACTAACAGGCACAGGGGATGGCCAACCAGCCACATGTCCTTGGCTTTTGTTCCAAGGGGTGAGGCCCACCTAAAATCATCATCCCTACCACAGAGGATGTTGCAGAATAAACCCCAACCACTTTTACACCGTCCCACAGCCTCCCTGCCAGCGCTCCTCCTTAAGGCTGCTCAATATCCAGACATTCTGCCTCTCAGAATCTTACCTGCTTGTGCTTGACTTCCCCACCCCCACTTGCACCCAAACACAAGGTGGCAGGACCTTTGCCTGTGAGAAGCACTACCTGCCCTGCTTGGGAGAACCAGCCTGTACTCCAATCAACTCCATGACCCATGAGGGACATGAAACAGTAGGCACAGGCACGCTCACGAGATCCTTTGCCTGGTGTCCCTTTCATTGCCAGGAGACTCAGATTCACAGAATGGTTTGGGTTGGAAGGGACCTTAGAGCTCTTCTAGTTCCAACCCCCTGCCATGGGCAGGGACACCTTCCACTAGACCAGGTTGTTCAAAGCTGCATCCAACCCGGCCTTGAACACTGCCAGGAATGGGACATGTGGGATGGGCTCCCACATATATGGACAGCAACTGCTCCAGCTCCTCTAGAGCCAGCTACTTTTTTCCTTTGCATTATCCCCAAAGACCCTGTCAAGTCAAGGGAGCTCCTTAGCAAACTCCTCCTAGCCCTTGACAAGCCACCCATCCACACCCCTGGAAGAGAAAGCACAGCTGTGTGTGATACCGAGGCTACATGTGCCTTGCAGATCTGCACCGCTGCACACAGGTTTGCCATTGTGGCTCCTATTCCCTTCTCTAGCTTTGACTTTAACGGCCACTTTAAGCTGCCCTTTTCATGTAACTATTACACACCAATGATCTTTCCTGAATGAAAGCAGCTGCCCTTCACTTTGTATCCCTAGATCTCCTTGCAATTCTTTTTGTCAGCTGTGGTTTTACTGTCTCAGTGATCTAGCAGTACCAGTAAGCTATGTCCTCATTTTCTAATCATACTCAGTGAACAACGAAGAATGCCACAGGACTCCACAGGTGACCTCCCGCTCTGATGTGAGCACTATTTATTCCTTTTCCCCCCGCCTTTGCTTTAATCAGCTGTTCTTGAGAACCATTCTTCTCCCACAGCAGCATAAACTGGCTTCTTCAGAGCTTCTGGCAACAGATCTTATTTCAGTATACTGAGGCCATCAAGATGCCATTCAAGGACCAGATATGTTGAAGCAGCTGTGCATTTTCTCCTTCACAGAGCTCACTTGAGAGACAAGGAGGTTACCTCTGTCATGCCTAATCTGGGGCCCATTAGTGCTGTTCTTCAGCATTGGCAGAAGCAATGTATGTCATAGTATGAATTCCTTGGGTTACCTTCAGTAGTTTTTTCAACAATATAAAAGCCCCACAACCCTCCAAAGATCAAGAAAGGAATAAAGTGTCAACAAGAATGAGGAAAACAAGTGTTTCAATCAAATTAATCTAGTGGTCTTTTGCCAGGAAAGAGGACTCCTTCAAGCTTTGAGGCCTCCTCAACAACTACTCTTAACATTGCTCAGTTGGCACCTGCACTCTATACTGTATTTCACTGCTCCAGGTCATGCCAGGAGCCTTGGCCTTGTGGATGAAGTGCAACATGGAAGTCTATGTGGCATTTCGGAATGAAATTGAGCTCTCATGGTGCCTACAGCTCACAAATATACACACTGAGTTTTGTGACATGGAGATGCAAAGCAGCAGAGGACTATGGCAGTTACCCTGTGGTACTCCATCAGCTGCTGTCCTCTCCCTTGCTGCCACCCTTCACAACAGATGGAAAGAGGAATTACTTTGGGTAGAAGAGCAAGTGAGGGAGCACATTCAGGACTGAAGACCACACTACAAGTCCAAAGTAAACTCCGGGAAGCTGAGAAAAGGAGGAAAGTTATGACTAGTATTAACAGATTTTCTCTGTCAGACACCCATGCTAGATGTGCTACTTTGCAATTAAAACAGGGCACCAGAACCTCTTAATTAAACATTTTATTTAAACCAATACAAGCACCACGCTTAGCAAAAAAGATTTGGTTTAAAGTAAACATGCAATGTGAACTAGCAGAGACTAAACAGCATATGGAAGTTGTGCTGTTCTTTTCATGGAATTGCCAAATTCTCAAAACTGGCCATGAACCTCTTGCACCTTTTACTACCTGCGGCATTGGTGCCAACCCTGACGTCTCACAGCACGCAGGTCACACTGAGTCTGGATCACACCACACCTCCATTTCACTAGATGTATCCAAACAAAATGTATTGTGTATTTCTTTTTTGAGCACATTGAAGTGAGGAACTGAACTCCCTCGCTTTTGCATGTTTGATTCAGACCCTTGTTACCAGTTTAACATAGTTTCTGGACTTTGATAAGTTAAAAATACAAAAATGGAATCCTAGTACAAATGCCTAAGATGCTCCTTTGGAGAAATGAAAAGGTGTCAACACCCACATTATTGCCTCCTTTGATAGATCAAAACAGCATTCATGGTACTAGAAACACTTAAAACCATCAAATACCAGCATTTATTTTTTTTCTTGTTAAAAATATTCAAACAAGTCCATTTTACAGGCTGACATGCAAACTCATGCTTTAATTCAGTCTACCATCAATTAATAAGATTACAAGAGCTGCATCCCAGCCATCTAGTCAATATTTAAAGCAAACCAGGTTAATTGTGGCAGAATTCTCCCTTTGAGAGACCTTCAATTTTAACTCCAGGCCAAGGATTTTATGGCCAACTTACAAGCTCCTGAAAAATAGGAGCTCACAATGGAAAATGCTGACTCTCAGACCTTTAGCTACAAAGGCTCCCATAGGTGCCTTCAGTTAATTTATGTTGTCCTTTTGTCTGAACCCTCTTTAAAGATCTGAAAATTCAAGACAAAAATGTATGATTACAGATGGGCAACTCGCTAATAAAGCGCAGTGAGAACATACTGGCCTCCTGAACATGGACACATGTGCCTCCCTTAAGGGGGCAGCAGTACAGAAAAAAAAAGATAAGGTAGGAAAAAAATATAAAAAACAAGTATTATTTGTGCAGGAAGATTGACATGATTAATGTCTTTGTTTAATCAAGCATTAGCACTACCTGTATCTTGAGAGCCCAGGACAGTAAACGCCATACAGTTGTGTCAAAACGCTGTATTAAAAATAAGGAAACCACAAACAAGCCTAGAACAGCAAACATCCTCTGCACTCTCATTCTCCAAGTACCTGCAGCTGCTTCCTCACTTCCACAGCTCAGAGAGCAGAAGGAGATACAGCTACCAGGGCTGTTTGATGAGTAATACTGGTGGGCTGAGCAGCATCATAGAATCACCCTTCACAAGAAAGTGGGCTTTAGCACTCTCATCAGGATTCGTTTACTTTCTGCAAGGCTTGAGGGGCAGCACCCAAGGCACAAAGTCCTTGAGTGGAGGCAATAAGAACTTCTTTCTGATACAGCTGTAAGCAGCAATATTTTCTTGGCAGAAGGTGGAGTGATGCAGAGATGAAGAACCAAATTCAATCACTTGGCTGCAGCAGCTCCTCCCCTCCTGAGAGACAGGCCCTTACACTGTTATTTTTGTCAAGACCTGTGCAAGCAGCAGCTGGATGCTGGCAGCCCACCAGTGTACAAAGTACAATGAGAAAGATGATTAATCCAGTTTTCCCCACCGCAAATCAAGCTGAACATTGCCAGTGGCAGCTTCCCTCTCACCCACGCTGTACTTTGACATGCCTTACCCTTAGCACAACACCACAAAATGAGATCAATTGTTCCTGTTTCAAGAGTGATACTTAAAATGACGCTATTCTTCAAGCCAAAGTCTTATTTATACGTTTGTCACAAAAGGCATGGGGTTTATTGATCTGTAGTACACCATGATCAAGCAACAGTTTCATAATCGAATTTTTTTTTTGTCCAGGGAAGTGAAATTGTTTTTCCAGTTCACTACATTAACATAGAAATTTAGTTACAAGCATTTCTTTTCCAAACTGAAAGATCAATTTAATTGCATCATTCTAACATGTATTTTGAAAAGCTCCTCTCAAGTCAGGTTTGTATACAAATAAATGAGCAGTAACATCAAACTAAGAAGAGATTTACCAACACTGAGGACCTTTGCAAATTAATTCCTTGTGATGTCAGGGGAATTAGTGTTTTAACACTAACACAACATATGTTTACAAATGAAAATAAACCTCCTTTCAGCAAAGGTTTCACAGCATGAAATACTGGCCTCCAAATTTAACACTGCATTCCTTCCCACCAAACAGATTTGTTAGGGCAGCTGTATTTTAAGGTACATTATCAACAGGAAGCTGCTCTTATGCAGATACTTATTCAGCAGCACAACAAACACAAGATAGTGAGATACTGTCACATGAGTACTCCTTTTGCCACTGCATGGGCTTAACATGTCCCATGTCAGACAACTACTCTATTCAATATAAAACAGACCTGTAAAAAGACTGGTCATTTATAAAAGTTAAATACTATTTTCACATTAGAATATTTGCTGTTTCAAAGAGATGAACCGTAAGTAAATGAAAAATCAAATTATCACTTATGCAAAAGCTTTATCTGGAATGTAATTTTGACCAACAAGCAGTTAAGAAAGAGACTGTAATTTAAGTACTCAAAAGCTATGTGTGGCCAACTTTTGTAACAAAAGAGATATAAATCATTCATTATCATGAAAAGCTTTAACCTCCTGACTCCTACAAATGGAGTAGATGACTGGAATTTCAAAGAAAATGAGGTTGGCTTCTTTTTATTTAAACAGATGTCAGCTGCAACAATAGGCACTAGGAAAAAAATGTTACTTGGATTCTTTAACAAAGCTTTTACCAAATTTGTAGTAAGTGGCAGTGTAAAATTCTCAAGTCATTTTAAAGCTAACAAATTAAAGGCACACAGTATTAACACGTGTTCATATAACAGGAGATGAGCAGAGGTAAACTTCTTAACAGTGTAATAAGTTATATATGCAAGACATCTGGTACAAGAGTAACCAGAGTTGTAATTCAGCCCTTAGTTATCATCTAGTTCCTGTAAGACTGTATTAGCATGAGAAATGGACAGTCAAAGCTTTGCCCTGAAATTTCTTAAGACTGACTCAACTGAGGAATTACTGGAATAACAAAAATTAGTTCCGGGAATTTGAGAAATTTCACATAGACTCGATGGAAAGATTTGCTATACAATGATTTTGTCTTTTTAATACTAAATGCTTCCAGGGAGTAGTTTTCATTACTGACATTAAATCACAAAATCTGAAAAGTAGGTGACAGTAGACAATTTTTGCATATAAATGGCTAGTATGTCATAAGGATGCATTTGTAGCTCAGAAAAAGTTAGCGTCAGCTTCCAAATTATGTTTGGAAATAGTTATAAATCCAGAACTGAACTGTTTTAGTTATAGAAATATTAGTTACAAGAGTGCAAAAGGAGTCCCTGCAGAGGAGTATTCCCTTTTAACAGGTACAAATAAGGAAACACCTGCAAAGATTTGTTACTTCAAGGAGACAGACCTGCTATTCTTTGCACAAACTTTGCACAAGAGAGATATTGCAGGAGACAGATGTAAATACAGTGCATTTTTTAGATGTAAGTATTCACGTCTGGTTCCAGTATTATCAGGATGGTACATAAATACTTATTACAGAGGTTTTCTTAATGGAAGAAGCCCAGTTTCTCACGCAGCCATTCTTCAGTTAGGTCTTCTGTGTTTCTTATTTCAAATACCTAAACAAAATTGCATTGCAGAAATTCTTGAGGTGATGGTACTTGAAAGGGATAAGCATACAATGAAGACAACTGAAGGCACAATTTGAGCTGTAATAAGCCAGTAACCAAGCTAGAGTTTTCATGTGCTTTCTTGAAAGGATTGGTTAGTATTCTAAAGTAACATCAGTGGAAAATCCACAAGATTAAGTGGCAAGGAATATTCCTAACTGGAACAAGAATACTGTAATTCCTATTTCTAGGCTTCCCTCTTCTTTAAGAGTATGTGGCAACAGCACATGTACTACATTTTAAAGTTACTCTGAAATGGCACCATCTCATAATTGTTATCTCAGCAAAAAAAACCTGTCTATTTGAAGAATACAAACAAGTTTAACATCTGGTAAAGCCAAGTAACTTTTACAAATCACAGAATGGGTTGGGATGGATGAGACCTTAAAAATCCACAGGTTTTCAAAAGCATTCTTCTAGCAACGAAAACAAAAATATTTTAAAATTTTAAATACTGACAACACTGAAAATAAAGCTACATCAGCACCAAATCAGTTATCTGATTCTAATGGTATGGAGCACCTTGCTGCAAAAAGCATGCTCAGGCCAACAGAATGGTTGGGATTTTGAGACTCACAAAACAAGGTTCTCTGTGAACCTGCCATTTGGAGTGAACTTCCTACTTAGTCCTGTCCTCAGCCATTTCATCATTTTAATCTTCTTCAGGAAACAACTCAAGTTTTGTATTTTTTCTTCCTCATTTTCCATCTCTGCTCTGAACACCGCTTTGTGTATTTGGACAGTAATCCACTACTATCAAACCAATACTGATTTTTTTAAAGTAAAAGATAAGGGGAACCCACAAAATTCAGTGTTATAAGAACAGTTTAACAGAAGCCAAGCTAATATGCAAGCCACTGGAAAAATAAAAGGACTCAGCTGAGTCACATGCTGAAATCACACCAGGAGGAAGTCGCAGCATGAGCTAAAATGAAACATAGCTCCGTGAGTGGCAAGAATAAAGCACATTTGAAGTGCAAGTAAGCAACCTGAAGTCAGGCTATCTTCTCCAGCTTCAGAAGGAAAATGATCAGACCTCCATATTCACTCCTAGGCTTTCATTCAAAACCCTTTCAGAGTGAATTTCTCCTACTTGACGGGTGCTAGTAACTCACATAGAGCTAGTCCCCAGGCTTTCACCTTCTAATCATAGAATAGTTAGGGTTGGAAAGGACCTTAAGATCATCTAGTTCCAACCCTCCCTGCCATGAGCAGGGACACCACACACTAAACTATGTTGCCCGAGACTCTGTCCAGCCTGGCCTTAAACTCCTCCAGGGTTGGAGCATTCACAACTTCCTTGGGCAACCTATTCCAGTGCCTCACCAATCAACTCTTCCTTCTCTATTGCTGAAAACTGCCATCCTCCTTGAGCAATCCTTCCTATCAAAAATGCTAGAGTTGTCAGGCCTTTAAGATGCAGTTTCAACAGACCTAAACAAAGATTTCTTGGGGCTGTACTGATTGTTTCCACCATCTTCTCTTCTGCTTCACTCCTATTTAGTTCTGCCAACTTGACATCTAATTTAAAACAAAAAGGTCCTTTCTTACATGGTACAGCTAGAACAGGTAGAAGTTCACAATTCTCTTACTAGCCCAATATACATTTTTACTGGGATGTTACAGTACTCAGTCAGGATAAGGAAGACCAAAAGGGAAGAGCGCTGTTGGGGAATGGTGAAGTCATTTCACATATGAAAAACCCGAAGTGACCACTGACTATTTAGCCTTACTGGTTGGAACCAGAATTTGAAGTCTAGGTACCAATTAAAAGCAGAGATTTCAAAGATTTCCCAAATGACAATTAGGTAGCTTTTTTCATTTTTAAACATATATACACCTAGCCCTAGTAAATGCAGTGATCTCTTTTCATCTCAGTACTGGAGGAAGGAAACAAAAGAAGATTTAGAATTGTTCAGCACTTGGTACACACTAACTTATTCTGGAGGCTATGTTCTGCAAGCATACAACCCCGTAAACAGTGCAGCAAAACTAGTCTGTGCCACACCATACTAAGACTTCTGTCTATTCCTCCCATCAATAAATTCACCCCCCAAAGTAAAGACATCCATCCTACCAAAGGATATGTGTGACTACTGTTCTTCCTAAATCCTCAACCTCCAGAAATCCCCACATGTACTCCTCTCTTCAGACTTCCTAAAACAATCTGTTCAGTGTAATTACAAAGTCTGGTAACATCTTTCTTGCGATAGGTTCAAGCAAGGCACAAGCCACCTTCTGCAACTTGCATTTAAGGAAGAGACAGTTATACCTTAGTGAGTTCAGCTGTCTGTACAAGTTTATTCTTGCTTCCAGCATACATCATCTGCTGTTCAGGCTTACATCCTGTAGTTGTGTGGGAAAACAGAGGTTTTGTTTAGTTATTTTGACTGCAACACTTCAAATAGAATTTCTTCTTTTTTTTGTTTAAAGAATCCAAACTGAAAGCTGAGGTCACTTAGGAAAAGTGACCTATTTCTTTATGCACATTCTCACCCTTGCTCTTACTTTCATATCTAGTACTTGAAAGGCGTTTTCGGAAGTAACACTTGTGCAGGTTGAACTGGTAGTCTCAACATGCCAACATTTCTGAGCCAACATCAAATATGGCAGCAGTCAAACCACAAGAGCCAACAAAGCAGTACCTCCTGCCACTACAGTAATGTGCTGATTACACTACATTCAATTTTTCACCCTCTTGCTATTTCTGGAAGATTCCCATGGTTTTCCTCGTTACAGTTACACAGATCTTTGTATCATATGCCTTTGAGCTGGAGTCAAAACTGAGAACAAGCCAAGTTGGTTCAAATTTGTTATTCTTTTTCCTAATCTCTCCCCAAATACCCCAACTGAATTAGTAGGTCAAAGTGACACACACTCCCCTCCTCCTGCCCTGAACACAGACCAACTTCAGTCATAGTTGAAGTTAACTGTTGTTCAGAGTCCCACCTAATGGTTTTTGTGACTCCAGTGTCAGCCTAACCACTAACTTGTTTGTTTGCAGAAATTTTTTTGAAACAGAAAACCTCAAAAAGGCTTTTGTTTAGAATTTTCTAGATACAAGTACTTTTAAATCCTGCCACCCATAAAGAGCATTGTCTAAGCTCTCTTGTCCTATGAAGTACTGCAAGTCTGCCTGATTTGCTTTTTCAAGGTCTCCCAGAAAGTTTCTTACTGCTTTTCTAAATCACAAAATACCTCTCCTTCAGAAGAGAAGTAACACCCGTAACATTCATGCAAAGATTCTCAGGTAACTAAAGCAGCATATACCCAGTAGCTGCTAAACTTTTACCTATCTAGTTATTCTAGTCCTGAGTAACGAAGGGTAAAACAATGCAATCACTTTATCTTCTTCTATAGGATAACAAGGATAATCCAGTAATACCAGCAACCTACCCTGTTACAACTCAGAACACAGATGGAAACCACAGGAGCAATTCACCTCTTTAAATCCACATCAAGTACATGCAGGTAATTTGGCTATTAAAATCACAGTTCCCTGCACAGGTATGTTTATATTGAGGGTTGATGTAGCACAAGCAGAGGAATCTACTGCTCTATATAAACCTGGAATGATCCAAGATTAATTTCTTTCTTTTGAAACATAGTCTGTTCACCCAGCACTTCCACCTGCCCAGATCTGGGTTATGGAGCCCTCTTCACACTCCTTCACCAACAGTTGTGGCAGCCCTTTAGACCTCAAATCACAGCACTGTTTGGAAGCATCCTCTGATGCCGCTCACCGCATACAGGTCCCTGTAAAACTCTCCTCTCAAGTCCTACGCTAATCCTCTTAGAGTCCTGTTCCTCTCACGGGTAGACACGGGTTCCCATGGTCTCCTGAGGAGAGGAATTTCCCCCCACCCAGTCATTAACATCAGAATAGCAAGATGGACGGGGTGAACAGAAGCCCTCAGGAACAGTGGTGGCATCTTCCAGCCCTCTCCTCACTTATCCCAAGCCTTGTCTGGTCGTATCTTGAAGATTCCCCAAGATTTGAATAGAGGGTGACAGGAAAGCCATTAAGTTAAACCTGCACGACTACATGCAAAGTGCTCTACGCTCCTTTCCTTTACAGGAGGGTGTTGCTGAGCACACCACCAAGAACACAGAGCGCAGGCACATTTAGGAAGACACATCTTTTGGCCAGCTATGCAGGAAGCCAACACTTCCGCTTAGCTTTTAGAAATGGAAAAGAAAGAATTTGTTCTATCATCTATCCTAAATGTCAACCCCTAAAGACAGTGCAACTGGGCAGATGGAAGCACTTGTCATGAGCTGATGGTGTGAACAGAGATTCCTCTCTGCCAGAGAAGTCTCCAGATAATGCCATAGCTTTACAGTGCCTTGCTTCCAGCAGTGGCATAAGCACATCTAGTCTTAAGCACGTGAATCCATATGCTGGCATTAAGAACTCATTTTATCTTCCATAGCAAAGAATATTCCATTTTTTACAGCACATACTAGCTATTATTCACAATGTTCACTCACCAACTGGACTGGAGAAGATAAAGCACAAAGGATAAGAAACTCTTCCGTCTTCATGCTGATACTTGTAACTATACACAATAAATGTTTTTTCTGAGGTTAAAGAAACTAAGAAATCAATGATTTTAATAGCATATAATCATTGGTTATCAGAGCTTCCATATCTGACTTTCAGAACCGACCCTGCCCATCTTCACCAACCTCTCTACCAGTGCTGGGTGCAAGGGCTGTCTCTACGTTACTGTTTCACATCAGAGCTAAAAATCACTGTTTCATCACAAATGCTCCCAGCTGTGTAAAAAGATTTCCCACACCCACCAACATGTTTCTGGCTAGTGAAAGGCAAATTCTTTCTCTTACTGAAATTACAATTCTTCTCTTTTATTAAAAGGCAAATCTTTCTTTGCAGACTAATCACCTCATTGTTTCAGGTGTTTTGCTGAATACGACTCAAGTTTTAGCTAGGACTCCTGTTTTACACCTTCCTACTGCACTACAGTGATGAAAGATTCAGAACAGCACATGGAATAGTGCCAGCCAGCTTTTGAGGCTGGTATTTTCTTCGCTTTTAACTTTAGCGCCCCTTTTATTTCATCTAGTTAAAGAATAATATACTTGTCCCTCTCTTTTCCATTTTTTTGGGTTTTCTTTTATTTTTAAATACAGGGACTCTTCCCTAGATCACATGCCTACAGCACTCCCAGAATCAGTAACTGCAGCAAAATAGCAAGGGCCACATACTGAGAAAGTACCAAAACAGACCCTAAGTTACACAGGCAGTTTTCTACATTTAGAAGTAGTCACATACAAAACTGGAACATTTTACTCACTTCTTTACATTAACAGCAGTGTGGCTTCGCTTTACTTTCCCAAACATTATCTAGTCTAAAGAGAAATAAAAGCTTCGGAAAGGCTTAAATGTGTCAGTCATTGTTCCAGCAAGTGGGACAACTGCTCAGCACATCATAACTGATCCCTAGGTTATCTCACAAAGGAACTATAGGTAAAGTCAAACTACAGGCAAGTATGGGCCCAAGAAGGTGAAGTCCAACTTTGAATGTTTTGAACAGCTTCCAGGAGTAAGACCAAATGCCAGCAGTATAAGAAGGATATCGAGGTTGTCTCTCAGGCAGCTCATCTTTTAGCTCATCAGGAGAAATACCCTGGTAACATTAAACACAATATTTGAGTACATGATCTTGCACGTCAAGGTAAACTAAGAAGGCTAAAGCAGAATAATGGAATAGCGAAACAGCTGTAAGCCAGGTGTATATCTACAGCTGAACTGGTAACCATCTCTCAAATTACTACAGCAGTTTAGGAAAACTCATGTGCTAACAGATTACTATGACCCAACACAAAATTAATGTTAGCATGAGTAATCATCCCTATTTTAGGCATAATGAGTTTAAAAAATATTTCTGGCTCTAGTTGTATGTGCTGGCAGCTATCATGCTTTTCTAACTCTAGTGCTAAACAGAAGAAGCAAGCACTCACTAAAAAGTATCTGCTAAAATCAGCTACATAAATGGTTCTTTTGAAAAAAAAAAAAAAAAAAAAAAATCAGTCCTTCCTCCTAGAGCAAGCAAAAAAGAGTCCTCATTCTATTTAAATGCTACATTAACTCCTACATTCTAGGGAATAAGAGCTATGGTTAATGCTCAAATCCCTGGGAAGGATTTAGTTTTTCCCTATGTACTATTAAGAAACACTACATGCTGGGCTGACCTTATTATGCCACCCATCAAATTTAGAGCCTGCAAAGGATTAGCAATCCTAGCTTCTAATTGATGGCAGACCAGCTCAGATTCAAATACGCAGCTCTATATGGAAACACAGCAGAAACCTCTTCAAACAGCCAGCAGGTGTAAAAAATGCTTTTCACATAGCTGTGTCCTAACAGCTTTAAAATAACTTTTTCTTTTGTGCAATTAATTAGTCAACTCAATTGCTTCTGCATAGTTCCACTATTAATAGTGCTGTGCTTTACATGCAGAGTGACCATGCATTTAAATAAGCTCATGACCCAAATTAGATTAAGAGTTTGATAACAATTTGAAACTAAGGCAGTACCTTAGAGACAACAATACATTGCAGGCTGAAGATACTCTTATTTACAATTCATTTAACAAACCTCATGCTCCTCATCCAGTACCACCAACTGCTTATCCTTGTCGATTTTCACTATAAATCAAAATAAAGAGAGATCAATGTTTCTATCAATTTATACAACGTATGCATGAAGCATTTTAACATTCCCCCACAAGTATATTCCTTGTGCTTCCATTGTGCTGCTTCATACCACGACTTCACAAAATCACTGAGGTCAGACGTGCACAGTCTGAGCGGGGTTCACTGCAATACACTATCCTCAAATTCCGAAGACAGAAAAGTCAACACCCCCCCCTACTTATAGGCTGTAAAACTTACAAACTCAAAATTACTGTGCCTAGATGTCTTTTACTATCATTTTACAAAGAGTGGTAGATTCTGAGCTACAATTAAGTATAAATACTAAGAGCAGATGCAGTCTTGTGTCAGAAAAAGTGTTGCTTTACTGTTAAAATTACAGGCAGAATTGGAAGAACTTAAGTTCATACAAGAAACAGCCTCTTGGCTCATCTCTACCTGTTACAGCAGCAACATTACGTGGGAAGGTAAAGAGACAGAACTTTCTGCAAGACCTTGCAATTTTTGTCAGACTTGTTTTTAACTTACTTATAATGGCAGCATTGTTGGTTTCTTTACGAAACCGGAATTTTCTCAGTTTCTCCACCAGGTCTTCAGCAACATCACAAACCACCAGAGATTCACTCTACAAAAAGGAAACGGCAGAGCGGAGGAAAGGATAAATCTTTCTAGTAAATCAGAAAAAAATCCCCATGTCACGTACGGATGTGCATAAACCCTACTGAAGTGGAACTGCATGCACCCTGTTAAAGTTTGAAAACATACACATAAATCAGAAAATCCATGGATGAACGCAGCTTAAAACAGAACCTGGTAGTAAAACTTGTCTGTTTTACTATCCCTCCTCAAAGCCACACTGTTAACTAGAAATACTTTATTAGCTATTCCCGCAGTGGGATTATTCTCAAAGCTTGTAGAGGTAAACAAATTTTACAGTTCATTTGCCAAGACAAGTCCTGAAATAAGGAAGCCCCTCAGAATGGTGCTAAATTAATTTCAGCAATTTGAAATAGCAGAAGCTACTGTTAGTATTTCAGAAGAACACAGACAGTAGTTAAGGGAAAAAGCTTACTTTTGCCTACAAAAATATTAACCGAACTTGTAAGATTTATGCACACAGAAAACACTGAAGACGTTTTAGTAAAAGTACACATGCTTTTTGATTAACTCCAAGTTTTCAGAAGAGATGTCCAGATAACGTATTAGTCATCACACTGAAGATGGGGAAGGAAATCATTATTTCACAAGCAACTATGCAGGTTATCTTCCATTACACATGCAATTTTCAAACTGTACCAAGCCAACCACTGCCATTTCCTGAATAACATTTTATACACACAACCTCTATTGCCAGCTACAATATACATGCCAGCTAGACGAAGAAAACTTAATATGTCCAGCTTATTCATATACTGTATTCATAAATTTCTAAGGCATCAAGGCTTTTGTGCCAAAACAACTGTATTTCAGGACTTCTTTAAAAAAAATTGCTCAAATAACGACTAGTTGCAAAATTACCTATCACAAGCTCTGCCTACCACTCTAAAGAGGTGTTTCATAGAGATAAATCACTGCTTACAAATCAGAAGTTGCTATTTAAACTCCAAGTTCTGTCCCCTCATACTCAACACTGGCTTGTTTGTGAGATTTTCCTCAAAAAGCAGAGAAACGTCTCTCATTCCCCACTTCCAAAATCACCTTGTAAATATCTTATGTTTGTTGTTACTCCTAAAAAAACTTCCACCTTGACCAAATTCTGGCACAAAGTCTTCTGCCTCTGCTTCCTTTTACCAGCTGGAGCTATAACAACAGACAGGCAAATGCTCTTTCCTGGAGGAAGCATTTCTCCCAGTTGTCTGGACTCAGCAGTTTCCTAATTCGAGCAGACATTGCAGGGTAAGCAGTGCTGCTACAGAATCACAGAATGGTTTGGAAGGGACCTTAAAGACTATCCAGTTCCCCCCCCTTGCCACAGGCAGGGACACCTTCCACTAGACCAGGTTGCTCAAAGCCCCTGTGTCCAATCTGGCCTTGAACACTGCCAGGGATGGGGCAGCCACAGCTTCTCTGGGCACCCTGTGCCAGAGCCTCAGCACCCTCACAGGGAAGAACTTCTTCCTAATATCTAATGTAAACCTACCCTCTGTCAGTTGAAAGCCATACTCTCTTGTCCTATCACAACACACCCTTGTTGACACCTGCACAGCCATACAAACATAAATCCCTAGTAGAACCTGAAGGCTGTACCTGCAAAACACATGGAGAGATCTGATATGGATCATCTGTTGGGGCTAAGTTGGCTCACCGGCGCTTGTTTTAGTAAAAACTGAAGAAAGTCAAGAGACAGAAGGGCTGCAGACAGCGGGCAAAGGTGCCACTGAGCACAGTGGGTGCTCCTGCTGTTGGTTAACCTCAGCCACCATACTACAAGACTATCAGAAACCGATTTACCCGGCCGTCGAAAGGGCAGATCACAACTTCCTTTCTAAACAGCTGTTTCTTCGCTCTCCCCCC
>NW_009912419.1:0-11941 GCF_000696875.1 Nestor notabilis
ATGGGGAGCTTCTCATCGACCAGCACCCCCAGGTCCGTCTCCTCCTTGTGCCCTTTCCAGCCCTACCCCAGCCGACACAAAGTCTGTGTGGCCATGTGGAGGGAACTGAGCTGGGTGAAAATTAACCATCAGCATCCCCTTGCCCACCCCCCCCCTTAACCCTGCCCAATTCCCAACCCGGTTGCGGGGTTGCTTTTGCATGGCCAGGAGAGAGGAGCACAGGGCTGGGGGGGGACAGATGTGGTGCAGGACCACCTAAAATGACCGTAAAACTTCAGTCTGAGGATCTGGTCCAAAGTCTGTGAGGCTACTAGGGCAGTGCCAGCATCCCCTGAGCACATTAAGCATCTGGTGCCTGTGTTTGTATCTTTCCACCAACTTGCTTTCATGGTGACTTTGGACATGCTGGCTTTGCAAACTTCCTTCTCACACAACACACTGACCAGGTTTGGGCAGCTCGGGTTTGTGATTTCAAATTGCAAACTTGATGGCTGGGGGAGGGTTGGTGATTTATGTTAACTCATGTTCCTTGGATGGGTTTGTGATTGTTTGGCTCAGGAGTAGCAGGACAGATTTCGTTTGAGCACCCTGCAAACAGCGCTGTGGCCAAGACCAGACATGCATCCTTGAGTGTGAACTGTACAGCTCTAAGAAGGAGATGAAAACTTCTTAGCTCTGGTAGGATTTGGCTTTGATGGTTAATGTTACAAACCCCCTGAAGCCTGGGGCTCATGTGTCAGGCTGCATGGTAGGAGAGAAAAGCATCTGCTCCTGCAGGCAGGTGATGTGAGAGGGCTGCACCATGCAGAGTGGTCCTCCCGGGCAGCCAGGGGCATGTCACCTTTGCTGCAGGCCAGCAGCTCTCCCACTCTGGGAGCCAGCATGTAGCAGTCGTCCCACCACTGCTCATGTCTGCTCCAGGGGTGGAGGAGCAAGCAACAGCAAAGGCACTGCACACAGTAGGAAAAAGATGGAGTAGGGACAAAAGAGTGAGCACGTTGCTGCGACGTGGTCAGACCCGTGTCTGTACTTACGGAATCACAGAATGGTTTGGATTGGAAGAGACTATAAAGATCATCTAGTTCCAACCCCTCTGCCACAGACTGGGACACCTTCTACTAGACCAAGTTGCTCAAAGCCCCATTCAGCTTCCAGGGATGGGGCAGCCAGGGGAAGTTTAGGTTAGATATAAGGAAGAAGTTCTTTATTGTGAAGGTGGTGGGGCACTGGAAGGGGTTGCCTAAGGAAGTTGTGAGTGCCCCATCCCTGGTGGTGTTCAAGGCCAGGTTGGACAGAGCCTTGGGTGACATGGTTACTGCAAGGTGTCCCTGCCCATGGCAGGAGGGTGGAAAGGGGTGGGATGGCAGGAGGTTGGAACTGGATGGTCTTAAGGTCCTTTCCAACCCTTAATATTCTATGATTCTATAGAAGTGTTGCAGTGTTCTAACTCTGAAGTGGTAGCTTCATCCTACGCTGAAAATGTGCCTTTTTATGAGCCTGATTACAGTGAACAGAAGCTCAGGCAACTTTTTAATTAGCTTGACCATGTTTCTCTTTACCGTGAACGTTTACTTCTCACGTTCTCCGTTTTCTCACACGATCCAGATGCTTGCAGGAAGGTAAAACAGCTTGAGGGTGTGCAGTGTGGGCTCCTGGCATCACAGGTCTCTGCTTCCCGGTGCCGTCAGCTCTGCCACTGGGTGCTGCATGCAGCACGGCATCGGACAGCCAGCAATGACAGATTTTGCTGCAGTGCTACACCCTCATTACGTGCTGCAGCAGGATCTGTCAGACTTCGTTTTCATGGTCATTCTCAAAATTGCTTTCATAGAAATTACTTGTTATATGCATTATCTGGGGTTAAAGCTACAGCGCTGGCCTGTGGCTTCCCAGTTGGGTTGGTTTGAAAATCACAGGATATGTTTCCAAAGCTGAAAGGAGGCTGCAGAGGTTCCAGGCTTGCGCTGATCATCTGATTCCACTGCAGCACTTTCAGCTGCTTGTGCCTTTGAGGTGCCTGTACCTCACGTGGGAGTGCAGTGGGTTACCTTAAAGGGAAAATCTGATGAAACTGCTTCAAGAACTTGTTGTTACATGTGATATCTTAGTGGAATTTACCAGAATAGAAAGGAGATTCCTGACCTAGGATCTGGAACGTTGCTGCAAATACATTTATTCCTCAGGTAGTGTGAATCATTTGGAAATATGTCTGGTTTTACTGGAGAACAATAATTCCTGTGTGATAATAAATGTTAGTACTGCATTGTGGTGAGAATTTGAACTTGGCGCATTGAGAAGTCCTAAGGAATCTTCTCCCTCCGTTGTTTGTATACCATTCTGTGTAGCTACTGTTTGGGATTGGTTTTGGTGTTGTTGAATGTGATTAATGTCTTAGCATAAAGGTATCCTGTGTAACACGTGGGTGTTGATGTTTCTGTGTGAAATTTGGCTGTAGTGTATTATAAACTGTCTGCATATACTCTTAAACCCTCTGGATGCTGCCTACAGATAGCTTTTTGCATTGGGCAGAGCATAGCAATGAGCAGCATGGTTTGGAATAGGGCGTTTCGTTTCGTCTGGAGTGAACTGTCACAGAGGTGCTGTGAAGGGGAGGGTGAAGATCCTCAGTGTTTTGGGAAAGCTACGGAACTGTGTGTGAACCTGAACGTGGGAGCGATGCTGTGGAGGGGGGGAGACGGCGCTTTGGGTGCTGAGTCTCTGCAAAGCGTAGATGGGAAATGAGCTCCTGAGTGTGGAAGAGCTGTGATGGATGAATGTGAAGTGGATGTGAGGCTGGCAAAACGGCAGCTGCTGAGTGCAGAAGAGCAGTCGTGCCCTGTCGACTGCCTTGACTGCTGTGTGGCACTCCTTGAGCCGGGTCACCTCCCCTGCATCTCCCCCAGCAGCAGTAGTGGCCAGCCCCACTCTCTAGCTTGCTTTCCCAGACTGTCTTACAAAAGGAACATGCTCCCAAGCCCTTACCAACAGATCATCTCTATTCCCGTTTTCCTCATTGAGCTGATTTGCAGAGCGGGGCTTTCTTTCCACATCCCTCTCTTCTCTGGTTAGAGATCTCTGGCCTGTGTGCCTCCAGTGCCTGCGGCAGCATCTGGCTGAGAGTGCTCAGCACATTTCCTTGCCTCGGAGCTCAGCTGTGCTGTGTGGGAGCTGGTGGGACACAGAGGGCTCCTCTCCTCTGCAAAAGCAGATCTGGTGGCGACAAGCTGGGCAGGGTCAGCAGAGTATTGGTGTCCTGGCAGTGCGGGCATCTGGGGCTGTGTGAGTGACAGCACAGTGGGCACATCCAGGGGGAAGGTGGTTCTCTTCTGCTCAGTAGTGGTGAGGTGGTGTCTGAAGTGTCATGAGAGGTGGGTCTTCCACTAGAGCAGGGTGCTCCAAGCCCCTGTGTCCAACCTGGCCTTGAACACTGCCAGGGCTGGGGTAGCCACAGCTTCTCTGGGCACCCTGTGCCAGTGCCTCAGCAAAAATACATCTTTATGTGCAATCTAAGTCTACCGTATTTCAGTTTAAAGCAGTTGTCCCTTGACCTGTCACTACAGGCTGTAGTAAAAAGTCTCTCTATATCTGTCCTATAACCCCCCCTTTATATATTGAAAAGCCACAAGAAGGTCTCCCCAAACCTTTCTCTTTTCCAGGCTGCACAACCCCAACTGTCTTAGTCTTTCTTCATAGGAGAAGTGTTCCAGACCTCAGACCACTTCTGTGGCCTCCTGTAGACCTGCTCTAGTCCTTCTGTGGACCCCATAGCTGGATGCAGACTCCAGGTGGGGTCTCATGAGAGCAGAGTAGAATGGAAGCATCACCTCCCTTGACCTGGTGGCCACACTTCACACTAATGCAGCCCAGGACACAGCTGGCTTTCTGGGCTGCAAGTGCATGTATCTGGTTCATGTCTAATTTCTTAGCCACCAGTACCCCCATCTCCTGTTCTGCGGGACTGCTCCCGATCCATCCATCCCCCAGTCTGTGCTGGTGCTGGGGATTGCCCCGACCAAAGTGCAGCAAGTTGAAACATGGTAAATTCTGACTGCACATAAAGGGAAATAATCTTCACTGCAAGCTTGGTCTGACCTGGGGACAGGGCTCCAGGGCTTGTGGTATCTCTGACCTTGGAGATGTTCAGAACTTGATGCAGTCCTGAGCTACCTGCTCCAGCTTTTGCTGTTAACCCCATTTGGAGTGGGAGCTGGACGAGGTTCTGTGACACTTGGGGTTAATTTCCTCCCCCCACCACCCTTACTAGCAATGGGGATAGAAAATGTGGATTTCCCACTCCTTCCCTCCTCTGTAGAAAGGAACTGTGTGGTGGAGGAAGCGGTGTGGTCCTGCCTCCGTACAGCCAAGCCAGTCCTTCCTTCCTGTGAAACATCCTTCCTTCCTTCAGGGAGCACAAGGGGGAAGAGGACACATAAATAACAGCACAAGGGAGTGAGGTTAGCAGCCATGCTTGGGAAAGGACAGGAGGGAGACCCTCTGTTGCTATTTGTGACTTATGCTCTGTTTTTGCACTCTCCTCTTGTTAAATGTGTTATGAGAAAAGCATATTCCCTGTTTGCTCTGATCTTCATTTAGGATGGGATTCAGATAAATTAATGCTTGGCATTAAGCCTGCAGGTTTCCCCAGTAGCATCTTGTGTAATGCTTGCAGGAGTACACGTGTTTCAAGAGCAATAGCATTTGTCTCTTTGCTGTCCAGAGTACCTGTGGTCCACTAGATAGCAGCAGACTGAAAAGCAAATGCAGGCTGCCCAGCAGAACTGCCTCTTTCTTGTTAATGAGGGTATTTCAAGATTGTTGGACTTCTGGCAGTGTGAAACTGAGAATTTGGAACAAAGTTCTCCCAGGATAGCCATGAGTTGGTTGGCATCTTTAACCCTTTCATGCCCTATGGACAAGAGGCCGGTAGGAGCTGGATGAACTGAAGTTGGTGAAGAGGACAAGGAGTAACAGGTTCAAACTTAACCAGCGGAGATTTAGGTTAGACATAAGGCAGAAGCTCTTCCCTGTGAGGGTGCTGAGGCGCTGGCACAGGGTGCCCAGAGAAGCTGTGGCTGCCCCATCCCTGGCAGTGTTCAAGGCCAGGTTGGACACAGGGGCTTGGAGCAATCTGCTCTAGTGGAAGGTGTCCCTGCCCATGGCAGGGGTTGGAGCTGGATGATCTTAAGGTTCTTTCTAACCCAAACCATTCTGTGATTCAGCCCTGTCTGTGGGAGAAGTACAGATCAGCACCTTCCTGATGGAAATCCTGGCCCACACTACTTCTCCCCCAAACAGCTTCTTAGCTGCGTAATGAAGGAGGCAGCTGGATGCTCAGGGTGAGTGTCTCCCTTGGGTATTATGGCTGTACTTCTCCTGTGTCAGTGCCCACCCTAGTCAAAGAAGTCACTTTATGCAAGCAAATGGGGAAGAACTCCATCCTGTTTCTGGGAAGAGGGAGCAGAAGCCAGGTACCCTCTGCCACCCCTTTCTGCAGTTCTGTTACGGAGAATAGCAACAGTGGCTACTGGATTCTCTGGCCAGTCATCAGGCCGTGGACCTCTAACTTCTGGAGGGCACCGAGTGTGTTTAAGTCCCTCTCACAAGGCAGCAAGTTCCTTAAAAGATCCAGGCTGTGATCTGTTTGTCAATGTTTTATTTACTTTTTTGATACCTGAGGGTATTGTCAGCAATAAATTGAATACGAAAGACTCCTGGTAGAGTAAAAAAGCTGTCTTCACTGAATAAATCTCATTTAAGAGAGTGACATGAGCTCCTGAATACCTCCTTTCATTTGACCTTGCACGTGAACAAAAAAGAGAGATTCTGAAGCCACAGGGTGGGAGCTTGGAGGGGAAAAACCCTCCTGTTGTTATAAGGGAGTCGAAGATCACAGTGAGTATTTGTGGCAGAGCCAGGGGACAGGGAGAGGTTGTGTTGGGAGGCTTTGGAGAGTCCTCGCCGTGGCTTAGCCAGCCCGCCTGCAGTTACCTGTACCTGTGCAACGCTGGAGCTCAGGTCCAACCCGTTCCAATGACTTTGGGGAGCAATCACCACTTGAGGCAGTGCGGGCAGGTGGGGTGGCCGCTAGCACAGGGCTTCGTGCTGTGGCATCGTGCCTCGTCTTGCCTGCCTGCTGCCTGCAGAGCACCCTGAGCACCCGTGGAAGGAAGGGACCCTTAGCTGGCAACAGAGCCTTGGTTGAGTAACAACACCCAAGGCTTTGCTCTAGAACAGCGTGTGGATTTCATGGTGCAAAAGGAGCAGACAGGAGACGGTCTTCTGCTTGCAGCAAAGGGTTTGCTTGGAGCCCTCAAGGATGATTCTGCTGGTGCCGGGGCTGCATGGTGTAACCCAAGCCATCAGCCTTCACACCAGAGGCATTTCAAATGGCTGACTGGGTCCTCCTGGCCTCTTCCTGCCCGTAGTGTTAATCCCTGATGTTCCCCAGCCTCCTGAGCAGAGGGATGCTGCTAGTCACAGCATCATAGAACGTTAAGGCTTAGAAGGAACCTTAGAGATCATCTCATCTCATCTCATCTCATCTCTCCCCTCTCTAACAAATGCTTGTCCAAGAGCTGCAGTTGCACAGCGTTTCTGGTGCTGCTGGGGTCCAGCACACGTGTGAGCTGCTGCAGTGCTGCCACTGCCTGCATGTGTGCACTGCAGGCTCCCATAAGGACACAGCCCTGCCACTAGAAGTGTACACTTCAACTCTAAACCATGGTTTGCTCCGGGAGCAACAGCACCTGGAACCTGATTCGTCTTCCCTGGCTTCCTCGGGGGCCCTTCCACAAGTCTGAATTGCTACTAATTGCAGCCTTCCTTGGGTCCCGTGCGTGTTGGCTGCAGGCGCAGGGCAGGGTGGGCTGCTGGGTGCACCTGTGAACCCAGACACCCAGTGCAGGGTCCTACAACGGGGCAGCAGTTCCATCTTCTGCATCTGTACGGAGCATCAGGGAGGCTTCAGACGGCAGCTTCTCACAGCTGAGCCAAGGGAAGCAGCAGCGTACCCTGAAGAGGGGTCACCCCAGCAAGAGCCTTCCAGAGCCTTGGGGTAAAACTCTCACTGATTTTGAGGGTTTTGATGAGTGTGTTTCTTCCTAGTGGCAGGGTTGTTCTGTTCAGTGGGTGGGTGGAATGAGAATGGTTTATAAAGTGGACCTACAAGAGAGCAGTTAAAGCTACGCCTGTGCTTGACTATTGAATTTTATCAGAGTCATTAGTCCTAGATGTCTGCTGAGGGCTATTAAGTTAAAGAGCTATTAGTAAAGATTAATGAAAAGTTAAAATGTAGACATTTGTTTGAATCTGAATGATCAGTTTGAATTCAGGTCCCAGTTTATTTCCTTGTGCTGCTGGGCCTGTTAAGGACGAGTTCCTGCATGCACGGAGCGGAAGGAAGTGCAGGGTGAAGTATGCAGGGAGGACAGGGTGCCTTTCCTGGGATGGAGCTAACAGCTGCCTGCTTGTTTAAGCTGTTCCCAAAGGATTTTCCTTACTTAGTGCCAAGGAGTCCTAGAGAACAATCCTGAGCCGTGGATCACCACCATCAATGCAGCTTTATGTTTCTATGGTTCTTGGCATGGCGTGGGCTGGACCTTCCTGGACAACTCCTGGAGATGGCTCATGTTTAAGAGGGCAAGGGGGGCTTGTTGCGCTCTAGTTGGTCTCGGTGCAGAGGACAGACCTAAGCAAGGCTCACACATAGATACAGGTGTACCTCTAAGTGCTGTCTTTAGTCAGCAGGATGACAGCGCAGTCTCCAAAGGCACCTTTGTCCACCCACCCTTAGGCAGCAAAATGCAATCAGGGTGGAGGATTAGACCTTTAAGATCATCAAGTCCAACCATTTCTCCAGGACTTCCAAGTCCACCACTAAACGATGTCACTTGCAGGGACGGTGACTCCAGCCCTGCCCTGGGCAGCCTGTTCCAATGCCTGAGCACCCTCTGGGCAAGGAATTGTTCCTCAGCTCCAGCTAAACCTGCCCTGGGGCAGCTTGAGGCCGGTTCCTCTTGTCCCATCCCTTGTTCCTTGGGAGCAGAGACCAGCCCCCTCCTGGCTCCGTCCTCCTGTCAGGCAGTTGCAGAGAGCGAGAAGGTCCCCCCTGAGCCTTCTCTTCTCCACACTAAACCCCCCAGGTCCCTCAGCCCTTCCCCATCACACTTGTGCTCCAGGCCCTGCACCAGCCTCATTGCTCTTCTCTGGACCCGCTCCAGCACCTCAATGTCTCCCTTTTAGTGAGGGGCCCAGAACTGACACAGGATTAGCTGAGTGCTGCCTACTCTCTTCTTTTTATCTGTGGAGTACGCCTGGACCCTTTTATAGCAAATGCACAGCTTTAGGAGGCTGAATTTTGGGGACACTGGTACTGTCCAAGGAGATGGACCATTCAAACAGAGAGCTAAACCAGTTCTTTCCTCAAACCATATAAAGTTAGGGCTGAGTAGGACCTTGAGGTCAGGCAGTTGGATTCCCCAGTGTGGGAGAGCCAGGAAGGATGCCAAAGGGCTGCCCTGCTCACCTTCAGTGTTCAGCTTTACCCAGGTTAAGAAGGGTCAGAGTAGTTACCAGCACAGCTGTGAATTTCAGTGTCCCAGTTCTTTTTCCATTTTCACACACTTCTGCTCTTCATGCTTCAGACTCTGCCTTCAGCTTGGTTTTAGAGATGAGAACCCTCCTAACCCGGGATCGGTCTCCTTTAGCAGCGTTTAGGCTAGTTAGCAGGATTATGTGTTGCTCTTGGTGTTGAGCAGAGTCTTGTTCAGTTGAGGCTGGTACAAAACTACCTACTTGAAAAACAAAACCGAACCAAACTAGATTGTTAAATAATTTGTTGACAGCTCTGTGTTGGGTTGTGACATGAGCCCAGAACACTCCCTCTGTGGAATCACGTGCGGCTGCCTCTTGGCAGAGCCTCCGCCTCTGGGCAAGTGCGGAGTCAAAGCCCTTCTTAAACAGGACTGAACAACATGGAAGTGAGCATGGAGCTACCCATGCCCAGCCCCAGACCATGCATGTGAGATGTCTGGCCATGCACAGCCCTCTTGGGATTTAAAATGGCAAGGACAGGAGCAGGGCAGCCGTGTGTCGGCTTCAGGATCATAGGACTTACCAGCAGATGTGGATGCTAGGTTTGCTTGGCTGCACCCTGTAGCTCTGCCCACCTCCAGGAGCGTGCTGAAGGCTGATGTGTGGGGGAGATGAACCCATTCCTGACCCTTTTGGTTAAGCCGTGCTGTTGTGCAGTGTGGGATCCATGGTCTTTACATCTGGTTGAAGTCATAAGGCAGAGACCTGTCAGTGAAGAGTCACTATCTATGGTTTCCATTTGGGCCATAATTCTTGTTTCACCCAGTTCCTGATGCAAATAGAATCATAGAATAGTTAGGGTTGGAAAGGACCTTAAGATCATTGAGTTCCAACCCCCTGCCATGAGCAGGGACACCACACACTTTCCTTCCTTTGTGATTATAAGCTGGGCTTGACTTTCCTGCCCAAGGCCATTACGTTTGTCCTGCATCAGACCACTAGTGTCTCTGCTCAGGGTTTTTGCAGTCACTGCTGTGGCAACAGATTTCTCAAGTGCTGCTTTATTTCAGTGGGATGTCTAAAACAAAGCTGAACACTGGCCATGGGACTAGCTCTGCATCGAAAGACCACTCAGGAGTGCTGAGGAAGCCCAGTAGCAGGGAGCTGGCATTCAGTGTGATGCCCAGTGCATCAAACATGCCACTGTGGCTTTCAGACTTGCTTCTTGGCAGCAGCAGGTACCCCCCAGAGACCTGCACTTGAGGATGACGAGCAGAGGTACTGAATCCTTCTGAAAACACTTCAAAGTGTGAGGACAGCAGCTCTGCTGGCCCTAGAGGAGAAAAGGAAAAGGGGGGGATGCTTTGCCCTACAGCCACATTGCTGCATTGGCATCCAAACCCTGGTGCAGGCGTGGATGGAGCGTAGCCTTTTGGGGGTCTGTGTGCTTCCTTTCTCCTTCAACTCTGCTCTATCCCAGCTTTTGAGATCTGCTGGGAGGTTGCTGACTTCTCTGCCGAGGCTGGGCAGCACACCACCCCCCCCTCCCCGGCCTGCTTGCCTGCCTGTTCTTTCAGTTGAGTCCAAGGCAGAAAACAGAGGGTTCAGTAGCTGGAGTAGCTGAGGGCAATCAGTAGTGATGGCAGCTCCCCAAGCTGCTCTTGTGACGGGTGTGAGGGAGCTGAAAAGCTTTCATTTTAGCACTTCCAAACTTCATTGATTGAGTTCTTCCAGGAAGAAAGTCACAAAAATAACCAGTTTTCTGTGCTACTGGGCCCATGATCTCATTTTTTTATGGTTTGGAGGGATCCTTGTGGAAACATCAGAATGGCTGAGCCAGACTTTTGGCCAGGAAAGTTCACAGCAGTCAAAGGAGTGCTCCTATGAAGGAGCTGGCTTGGGTGTCAGGAGCATGGAGTATACCCTGTGTCAAATGGGGTGCAGAAACATACAATGCCCTATAATTTTCCTGCTAACAGGGATGTATCCAAGCCAATGTGGCTCTCGGGTGTCATGGTAGGAAGAATGTGCAGGTTAAAGCTGCCTACACCTGATGAGCAAAATGATTCATGAGCAGTTAAGAGTATTTGAAGCTGATTATATTAGATGTGTTGTACCAGGGATGCCTTTCCCAGCTCTGTTGATGTTCCTGAACAATAAATTTTGTGGGTTTATGCTTTAGGGTACTTAGCCTATTTGTGGTGTGGCACTTGTCAGATGTGCAGTGTTGGTCCAGTCTGACCTGGATGGGTGTTTGGGACAGAACAATGTAAGAGCCCAAGAAGATGCGAAGAGCTCTACTGGATGACAGCAAAGGTTTACCTGCCCCATATGCCATGTGGAAATGGGCTTCCAGGAAGGAAGATGGGGATGAGGGAAGAGTGCAGTGATGCAGGCCAGAGGATTCTCCCAACCTCCAAGTTTCGGCTCAGAGACTTGCTGAGCTAGGAGTGGGTCCCTGTCCCTGTATGTATGACCTTGAGGCATTTTTCATCCCTGAATTTGTCTAGTTGCTGCTTCATGAACCCATGAGGACTTCCAGGTTCCATGACATCCTGCATCATGGAGTTCCCCAGCATAACACAAGCAGAAGCAGAGCGCTGAAGGGAGTGAGCCCAACCAGTGAGCAAAGGCAGCAGGATGGAAAGAAGGAGTGAAAACACCAGCAGGAACTGAGGGGTATTACTGTCCCAGCCTTCAGCACAAGCATGACAGAAGAGGGTGGAGAGAGTAGAGCTGCACTTGAAGAGTAAGATTTGTGATGACCAGATGAAGAGGTTAGAAGAGCAAGTGTAGGAGGCAAGCTTGCTGTGATAGTGTGGAAGATAGGTATGAAAGGAGCTTTTACCGTATGCTGAATATCTGGGTAAAATGAAAGGCTGAGAAGCAGAGAGAGGCAGACTGAAGTGATGCGGGAGAGAAAAAAAGGAACAGAGAGGGCTCTGCAGGTCAGGCCAAGGCTCCTGTCTCCTCAGCATCCCAGCTGCAGCAGTGGCCAAAAGCAGATGCTGGGGAGGAGCATGAGCATAGGCCCCCCTGCCCACTTCCAGGGACCTCCTGAGCCACAGGACTTTGTGTTCTTTGCATTCAGTAATCTCCTTACATGTAGCCTTTCTGAGATGGACGAGCCAGAAGCCCGCAGCACTTGGGACTATGCAGTGGTTTTCCCTCTGGGTTCACATTCCTCCTCTAATACTCTAGTTCTTGTACTGCTCTTAACATTGAACAATGTCTTCATCAATACTGCAGTATCCCTGAGGGGGCCAAGGCCCCTTTCCTCAACAGGCCCAATGCTGGAGAATTACAGATAAAACCCAGCGAGAACTGGGTACAAAGTCGACAGCACTAACACACAAAATGCTGGCCTCGTGACAGGACAGTTGGGAAACTTCAGTTGCTCTGAGGCATT